>NC_045438.1:11083961-11173720 GCF_002776525.5 Piliocolobus tephrosceles | reverse complement strand
TTTTTTTTTTTTTTTTTTTTTTGAGACAGAGTCTCGCTCTGTTGCCCAGGCTGGAGTGCAGTGGCACCATCTTGGCTCACTGCAACCTCTGCCTCCTGGGTTCAAGTGATTCTCGTGCCTCAGCCTCCCAAGTAGCTGGGATTATAGCTGTGTGCCACCACACCTGGATAATATTTGTATTTTTTGTAGAGATAGGGTTTCAACATGTTGGCCAGGCTGGTGGTCTCAAACTTCTGGTCTCAAGTTATCCACCTGCTTTGGTCTCCCAAAGTGCTGGGATTACAGGGGTGAGCCACCATGCCTGGGCTATAGTAAATGATTTAAACTTTATTGTTTTTATGACATTTGCTATAACAAGCATGTAGTACTTTTTTTTTTTTTTTTTTTTGTCTATAGAGGTAGGGTCTCACCATGTTGCCTAGGTTGGTCTAGAACTCCTGGGCTCAAGTAATCTTCCCACCTTGGCCTCCCAAAAGTGCTAGGATTACAGGTGTGAAACACTATGCCTGGCCTGTATTCTATTTTTTTTTTTTTTTGAGATAGAGTTTTGTTCTTGTTGCCCAGGCTGGAATACAATGGCACGATCTCGGCTCTCTGAAACCTCTACTTCCCAGATTCAGGTGATTCTCCTGCCGCAGCCTCCTGAGTAGCTGGGACTACAGGCATGCACCACAACCCCTGGCTGATTTTTGCATTTTTAGTAGAGACAGGGTTTCTCCATGCTGGCCAGGCTGGTCTCAAACTCCTGACCTCAGGTGATCCACCCACCCGGCCTGTCAAAGTGTTGGGATTAAACCCATGAGCCACTGAACCCGGTGTTTTTTTATTTTTTATTTTTTCAGACTGAGTTTCGTGCTTGTTGCCCAGGCTGGAGTGCAAAGGCACAATCTTGGCTCACTGTGACCTCTGCCTCCTGGGTTCAAGGATTCCCCTGACTCAGCCTCCCAAGTAGCTGGGATTACAAGCATAAGCCACCATGCCTGGCTAATTTTTTTGTATTTTTAGTAGACATGGGGTTTCACCATGTTGGCCAGGCTGGTCTCAAACTCCTGACCTCAAATAATCTGCCTACCTCAGCCTCCCAAAGTGCTGGGATTACAGATGTGAGCCACCTTGCCCAGCTCTGTATTACTTCTATAACTAAAAAAAGAAACACATGATTTAAACATATTTAAAAGTTTTCTTCTGAAGATATAGGATCTTCTCAATTTCACACTTTGTGGTTCTTTATTTTTGAATTCTATTCAATTTGGTTCAACAAATATTTGTTGTGCACTTACACTACTTGGTCCTGTGGTTCAAAGATTTGTGAAAGACTATCTGACCTGTCTGAAAATTCCTACACTAGCCAAGGAGATTGAAGAGATGGGAATTGAAGAGTTTATTGACCATAAAAACTGCTATAAATAAAATATGGCAGCCTAGAGGAAGGATCAATAAAGGCTTCAGAGAAGTGAATTCCATTTTAGAGTTGAGCCTTGAAGATTGAGTGAGATTTCACCACTCAGAAAAGGGGAGAAAAGGTCATTTCAGAAGCAGAGTCTGCAGGGAGGAATAGAGGTGTTTATACTTGTTCCTGAAATGAGGAGCAGGCCTTAAGCCTGCAGAACAGAGTTTGGGCAGGTATAGGGTAGAGGATGAATTGGTGCAGGCAGAATTTGTTGGCAGCAGAACTAATTAGTAAGTCATTATGATGGTCCTTGAGAAATGATAAGGAATCATTAAGGAACCAGCAGCAAAAATGGAGAGTAGGGAACCAGTCAAAAGACCTTCTGGAGCTAGAGTTGACAGGATTGTATTTGAGGGAATCAGGGGAGAGGTATATCAGGAAGGGGACCCAGGTTTTAGCTTGGATTTGGGAGGATTAGGGGTAACACCAAAGGAGAATCAGGTTGAGGGGACTTCTGAAAGAGAGGTAAAAAAGTGGAGATGAGAGAGTTAATTCATTCTCATTTTTAAGTGCATTTTTGGGCCCTTTGTGGTGGCTCAGCACTGTGGGCTCCATTCAATGCAGTGAGCTGAGATTGGGCCACTGCACTTCAGCCTGGGTGACAGAGCAAGACTCTGTCTCAAAAATAAAATAAAATAAGATAAAATAAAAACAAACAAATAAGACTGTCCCAAATAGGAAAGGTTGGTCTTTTGAAATAGAATAAGGAATCAAGTGGATTATTTTATTTAATAAATAAGTTTAACAAAAACTAGAGATGAAAAGGCCTACATAAAGTACTGTTGGCATTTAGATTTAATGAGCAATTATACCTTTTTAAATTTTATAAATCTTTTTGTCTGATCTCAAAGCACTTAATAAATAGGAACTCATTAAAAACATACCATCACTGAGCTGAGTGTGGTGGCTCATGCCTGTAATCCCAGCATTTTGGGAGGCCGAGGTGGGTGGATCACGAGGTCAAGAGATACAGATCATCCTGGCCAACATGGTGAAACCCCGTCTCTACTAAAAATACAAAAATTAGATGGGCATGGTGGTGCACACCTGTAGTCCCAGCTACTCGGGAGCCTGAGGCAGGAGAATTGCTTGAACCTGGGAGGTGGAAGTTGCAGTGAGCCGAGATTGGGCCATTGTACTCCAGCCTGGTGACAGAGTGAGACTCTGTCTCAGGAAAAAAAAAAAAAAATACTATCGCTATGATGTAGTTATAAGTAAACAGGTTCATATTTTCAGATGGAGAAGATGAGGTCAATCCAATAATACAATGTGAGTTATTGATTAGTGTGGACATAGAAACAGAAGGTAGTTTTCCTGGACACCTAAAACTGTTCCATTCAATAGCCTATTGGTTAGAAGTAAACACTCTTTTTTTAAAAGAGATGGAATCTTATGTTACTTGAGGCCAGGAATTTGACACCAGCTTGGTTGCTGGTCTCAGAAATGTTGCTCAGGCTGGTCTCTAACTCCTGGCCTTAAGTAATCCTCCCACCTGAGCCTCCCAAAGTGCTGGGATTACAGGCTTGAGCCACCACACCTTGCCTCATTTGTTACAATTAATGACTCAATGTTGATACATTATTCTTAACTAAAGCCCACACTTTGTTCATATTTCCTTAGTTTTAATCTAATGTCCTTTTTCCGTTCCAGCATCCATCCAGGATATCACATTACATTAGTTATCATGTCTGTTAGGCTTTTTTTTTTTTTTTTTTGTGGAGTTGGAGTCTCACTATCGCCCAGGCTGGGTTACAGCGGCATGATCTCAGCTCACTGCAACCTCTGCCTTCTGGGTTCAAGCGATTCTCCTGCCTCAGCCACCTGAGTAGTTGGAATTACAGGCCCACGCAACTATGCCTGGCTAATTTTTGTATTTTTGGTAGAGATGTGGTTTTGCCATATTGGCCAGGCTAGTTTCAAACTCCTGACCTCAAGTGATCTGCCCGCCTCGGCCTCCCAAAGTGCTGGGATTACCGGCATGAGTCACGGCGCCCAGCCCTCTTAGACTCTTTTTGACTGTGACAGTTTCTCAGACTTTCCTTGTTTTTGATGACCTTTACAATAATGAAAAGTACTTAATGGGTATTTTGTAGACTGCCCTTGATTGGGATTTGTCTAATGTTTTTCTGATGGTTAGCCAGGGATTATGGGTTTTGGCGGGAAGACCACAGAGGTAAAGTACCATTTTCATCACATCATATCGGGGATACGTTAGCATCTGGTTGAGGTACTGTGTGCCATTTTTTGCACCCTAAAGTTACTTCTTCCGTCCACCCCCTCTTTCCATCCTATACTCTTTGGAAGAAAGTTACTATGCACCCACACTTAAAGAGTAAACCACTGTACTTCACCTCCATGAGGGAAGAGTATGTTCATAAAGTATTTGTATTTCCTGCAGGAGAGATTTGTCTATTCTCTCCTCATTATTTATTTAATCATTTACTTACATCAGTATTGACTCATGGATAATTCTTACATATGTGTGTGTTTGTGTGCATGCAAATATATAATCAATGTGCTTTCTTTGCCCAATAATATGTTGTGGACAACTTTCAAACTCAATAAATACAGATGACCTTCAGAACTTCTAGAGGTTATAAAGTAAGTATTTAATCAGTCCTCTACTGATTAAATAAAGGTACATCATACTTCCAAATTTTCCTTATTTCCAACAATACTGGGGTAACATCTTCATACGTTCATTTTTGTGCACTTATGTGCCTAATCCTTAGTTTACTATTTTGCCCTCATTTCTAAGGCAGATTACACTTGAGCTGTGTTCCCCATTCCACAACCAAGCACGCCTTGCTTTCCTTAGTTTATGCTATCTTCTCTACCTGGAATGCTCTTTTTTCTGTCTTGACCTACTGAAGTCGTATGTTTGAATCAGGGCTTTGGCCAAAGGCTGCTTGCTGTAGAGGCTCTTCTACAGTGTTTTGGCGAGAATTTTAAGGGACTATCTCGCCTCTCTCTTTTGTACATGTATTATAACACATCATCTGAGCCTCCTAGTCTCTCCCAGGACTCTTTTTCCTACCAGTTTATGAACCGATAGAGGCAGAAACATGATCGATCGCACTCATCCGTGCACTCTACCACAGTGGTGGGCACATCAAGTAACTAACATATTCTGACTTTGATTGAAGCGAAGAATCCGAATAACAGAAATTAAGAAGCATCCTCAATATTGCATAGCAGGTTACTCTTCCTTCCTTTCACATAGGATGGCACTCCACGCTTCAGGGAGACAGAGGAGTTGAATACAGGTTTTTAGTTTTTGTTCAAAGTGAAAACGACTGTGATGTAGTTGAAAAGTAATGCTTTCTAGCTGTCAAAAATATTAGTTGGTTGAAGACTTTGGAATTGCAGTGCAGTGAAGACTGAAAATAAGCATCTTCGGTGTGCCAAATATTCATAAGGAAATTGTATACGAATGCAAGAGAATGGAACTGAAGTAATAAAATAAGGCCTCTGAGCCTTCAGACGACTTCTTTAAGAAGCCAGGTGGCATAAAGAATCTTACATATTATAATTAGTACTGAGAGGTGAATGCCAAAACATAACACAAACACAATCGAGACAATGTTACTGTGACTGTGACGCTGTGTCGGTGAGTTGAGGCTAAAGATAGAGTATTGCTCTCCTGAAGGCCCACCGAGCCAGCACCTAAGAGACGCGCCCCTTCTGCTCATGCTTTGAGGCGGGGTGACCCACACATCTGTGCCCCTCTCTGAGCAGGAGGAGGCCCCGTCGCAGACGCGCGCGCAGACGGCGTCTGCAGCAGGCACCTGGGGCCGCGCGCCGCGGGGCGCCCCGCCTCCGCTCTCCGAGGCCCAATCATCGGGAGGCTGTGGGGGCACGTCCCGCTCCCGGCCACGCCCCCAACCGGTGGGGTGGGGGGTGCTTTTAAGAACCGGCGACTGGCCGTGGGCTCAGTCGGGGGTGCGGGGCTGTGACCTAGAGGCTTCGGTGCCGATCCTCCAGGCGTTCGCGCGCGCCAGCTGTCCTCGCGGCCGCCTGCGCGCTGCCCGCCCGCCCGCCCGCCAGGGGCTCCGCCGCCCTCGCTTCGGCCTCGTTAGCCCGCCAGGAGTCCCGCAGCTCCTCCGGGAGCCCGCTGGTAACTCGCGTCCCTCGCGCTCCTCCAGCGCCTGAGGGGGCCGCCTCGGGCCATGGTGCTCTCCCAGGAGGAGCCGGACTCCGCGCGGGGCACGAGCGAGGCACAGCCGCTCGGCCCCGCGCCCACGGGGGTCGCTCCGCCTCCCGGCCCGGGACCCTCGGACAGCCCCGAGGCTGCTGTCGAGAAGGTGGAGGTGGAGCTGGCGGGGCCGGCGGACGCGGAGCCCCATGAGCCTCCTGAGCCCCCCGAGGGCGGCTGGGGCTGGCTGGTGATGCTGGCGGCCATGTGGTGCAACGGGTCGGTGTTCGGCATCCAGAACGCTTGCGGGGTGCTCTTCGTGTCCATGCTGAAAACCTTCGGCTCCAAAGACGATGACAAGATGGTCTTTAAGACAGGTGAGGCGCGGCGCCCGCCGAGGCCAGCCTGGGGGACCCGCATGGGGTCCCCGAGCGCACCCCGCGTGTGGGCTGTGTCTGCCTCCGAGTGTGCATGTCGGTGGGTCCTCGTGCCAGAGGGTGCGAGCCGGGGGGGGGTCTGTCGAGTTGCAGACAGAGCCTGCCGCTTCTGGGGCCTCGGGGTGCCTGTCTTTATGTGGAATCCAGCTGCAGAGCTGTGTGTTTGCAAGCAGGTTGCAGAACTGACTTGCCGAGATCGTCCTCCTTTCCCCTCGGCAGAGCAGACACTAACAGTCCACAGGACCCCTTCCTTTTAATGTTTGAAAACAAACAGGATCCCAGAACCTTCAACCCCACACATCGCCCTGTCATTTTTGTGGTCTCTTTCCTGGCTCTGCCAGTTGTGTAGTTCTTCACCTGCCTCCCTGGGCCGCAGAGGGGTGTGCGTAAGTTGGCGGGGCGGGGGGTGGAGTTTGGAGGAATGAAAGAGATTTGTAGGAAGGTCACTGGAGTTCCGGAGGGGGCCCTGCAAGAGTCAGGGTTCCGTGCCTTCCCGCCCCCCCACCCTTTTTATCAGCCCTCTGGGCTGAATGTAGAAAACACGGGAGACAGCCGGATTAGGGACTGGGATGAGGAAGGTGAGGTGTTGCTTGTTCCCTCTTCCTGTTGTGTTTTTTGACATTTTTTTAACCATATAGTAAATTAGATACAAATGGTGCAGATTTAGCATTTTCTCCCTGTAGAGCATTATTATGACTTTTTGGCTGGTTAGGCAAAAAACAAGTCTAAGACCTTCTGCATGACACTTTAACATAAATTATTTCACTTTATCCTGCAAGGTGAGCGCGGTCAGTCCCATTTAGATGAGAAAACTGTAGCTCAGTGAAAGTGTCTTGGTGGGTAGTAGAATGGCAATAAAACACATATCAACTGACTTCAAGGGCTGAGTGATTTCCATTACTGAATCAACCTCCCTCCCCGTCATTTGGGACAACTTTATATGATTAATAGTCTTTTTTTCTTTTTTTTACCTTGATTTTCTATTATTTTTAGAGCGAATATTCCGTAGGTCTTTAAGTATGCATATAAGGAATGGGCAAGACTGTAATAAATTCCAAGACAAAGGTAATGCGTTATGTTGAGAGTTTTAAAACCATATACAAATACTATTATACTATTTGTATCATTCTGCAACTTACTTTTCTTCCATTCTGCATCATGTTTGTGACTTATCTACATAATACCTCAGTGTGAACTGATAACTCCAATTCTTTCCATTTTAACTTACATGGTTTGCATTGTTTGACTGTATTATACTGTATGCATTCTCCCTTTGATAGGCATTTAGATTGTTTCCAAACTCATTCTAAACAATGCTGCAATGAATATTCCTGTACACTGTCTCTTTATGCATGTGAATACGGTATCATATTTAACCTGGAATTTCTGTTCTTTAAATAGCTATTGAAACTGCTGTGGTATGCAGGTCAATGGGCTAGGTACAAAAAGTGTTAAAAATGTAGTAACATGTACTTAACCATTTAAGGAAGGTAATCATTGTAAAGTTTAGCAGGGGAGATATGCATATATAATAGTAAACAAAAGTAGTTTGGTGTCTTTTCTATGTGAGTATTGGGTGTCAGAGAGAAAAGCCCCAAAAGAAGGCAGAATTGACAGAGTTAACATTTAAAGACTAGTTCCAACATTTACCATATTCCTGCCTGGAATTACAGATTTTTTAATGCCGTCAAGACAACAGCAGTCTTTTGTTTATCATCGTTTTTGCAAATTCAGTTAAGTAGATCCTTTGGTGTCTGTGGGTGTTTTTTTTGTTTTTGTTTTTGTTTTTGTTTTTGTTTTTGTTTTGAGAGAGAGGGTGAGCAATTGCCAGAGAGAGACCATAGCTTTGCCAGGGATCAGAATTTTGCAGTGTCAAAGTCTCTACCTACTACTTGTCCCCAAAGTTCCAATTGGCTACAATATCCCAATACTGGGTAGCTGAAAGTGAGGGAAGGAACCTGGTTTTTCTTTTGCACTCTGTGAAACTTTGTGTTTTCCATTTTGATGAATATCTTTCTTCTTTTTATTCAGTTCAGTCTTTGACAACTCTTACAGTCTTGTTTGTGTATGTGTGGGTATATATCATACAATCAGTTGTACAGGTATGCTAGTTAAATGTGTGAAGGTCTTTGTGCTTCTCTGCCTGACTGCTGTGTATCTATATCTGGTTGTGCCATTGCACAAGGGTGCCAAACTAAGTGGGGACTGAAAACCAGCCTGGGCTCTGGATGCCCTTTGTCTGATTCCTACAGAACGGCCCTCTGCACTTGTAATGGTCCTGTATAACACAGCATCTAGATTGAACAATGGCCATTACTTGGGTGCTAGGTAATACATATGTGACTGATAGATGTTAAGGGCTGAGGAAGAAAACAGATTTAAACTTAGTGCTGAAAACATGATTACAAGATAGTCTTTAAGCCAGTTATTGTTGAGATCTCTCTCTCTTCCCCAGTCCCCTACCCCTTTCTCTTTCCCTCAGTGCACAGACACACACAAAGGTGTTTCATAAAGTCCCTCATCTACCACAGGCACTATTTGAGAATATCTGCTTTGAAGTTTGATTGTTCACGCCTTTTCACTTTGATATTCGAATGCTGAGTCATCTGCGTTCAAGCATATGCAAGCTTCAAATACATGCCAAAAAATATCTGGAATTTGTTTAAGCCTTTTATTTTTCAAAGTTTTGGTCTATTTCCTATTACCGTACTCATGATTGATAATGCTGGTGTTAGAGTACAGCTAGTTCTGTCTCCTTGTTTCCATTAGCTTCTTTATAGCAAGTGATTAGCCTAAGGATATACAGGGAGGTGGTGGTGGAATGGAATCTAGGTCTCCAAATGATGGTGCACATTTCTTCAGTACTTTCCTGTGGCTAAGCACTTTAAATGCGTTCCTATTTAAACCTTACTACAATTCTCTGATAGACTTTGTTAATATCTTTCTTTTTGGATTTGGGAACTCAGGCTTACAGAGTTTAAGTAAGAAGTGGAGCCAGAATTCAACCCCAGGCTTATCTGACTCTAAGAGCTGGCATTTTTATTTTAATTATTTATTTATTTAAAATACGGAATACTCCATGAATTTGCATGTCATCCTTGTGCAGGGGTCACGCTAATTTTCTCTGTGTCATTCCAATTTTAGTAAATTGTTGTTCAAAGTGCTGCTGAAGCAAGCACCAGGAGTTGGGTTTTAATCATTCATCATATTGCATTGACTAGATAACATTCTGCAAATACGATGTTCTTTATGTTGTTGATTAATTTAAGTGTTAGTGATTGGTTGAGTGCTCTACCACGCATTCTGGGATTAGAAAGAAGGGTCCTTGTTTCTTGGTCTTACTTTGTGGTGAATAAACAATTGCAAATTATTAATATCTTGAACTATATTTCTGAAGTGTAGAGACTTCCATAGAGGAACAAGATACTTCCATATGCTGTTCAAGCAAAAGTCTGGGGTTTCCTTTGGAGAACCATGCTCTTTTAGATTGATCCACAGCAGGACAATGTTTCTAGGCAGAACTGAGGAGGAGCCTTTCTTAGGCTCACTTCTCTTCAGGGGTCTGTTAACTCTTTCCATGCAATGGATAATGTACCCAAAATTTCTCAGGAAAGGGCCTGAAGAAGTTCGTTCACACTAAGTATAAGTGAGTTTACACATCTTACTGTTAATTCTCTTTCTACAAATGTTTACCAAGTTATCTAACACGCTCTGTTTTGGGCTCTGTCCTGGGCACTGGAGATAATGACTGAGAGAGAAAATGTCAGCTGTTTCCAAGTAGCTTAGGATCTGTTGTGGGATACAAATTAATAACAGACCAGAAGTAATAGAATATTTCCCTGAAGGATTTTCAATATAACAGGACTCAATTTTATTATAAAAGGCTGTGAAATTCTAAGGTCATTTCAACAGGTGGTGGGGGTGGGGAAGGCATTTGATGCCTCTTTCTCTATGGTTATAAATCTCACTTGGTGAAATTAAGACTTTGGAAAGGGGAAGTAAGCCGACTCCAAGTTGGGCAGTAGAACTATTGAAAAATGCTGACAACATCACAGTCCCATTATGGTGCACAGCAAGCTGCCGATGACATGGCATTCAGAGGAGTGTCTCACATCCTGCTGTGTCTGAGGGAGCAAGCTGAACTTGAGTTGTCTCTTTTTTTTTTTTTTTTTTTGAGACGGACTCTCGCTCTGTTGCCCAGGCTGGGGTGCAGTGGCGCCATCTCGACTCAGGGCAACCACAGCCTCCCGGATTCAAGCAATTCTTCTGCCTCAGTCTTCTGAGTAGCTGGAACTACAGGTGCGTGCCACCACACCTGGATAATTTTTGTATTTTTAGTAGAGATGGGGTTTCACCACATTGGTCAGGCTGGTCTGAAACTCCTGACCTCGTAATCCGCCTGCCTCGGACTCCCAAAGTGCTGGGATTACAGGCATGAGTTATCTCTTTTTACTTGAATTTTTACCTGTTCACATGTGCATACTTCTTGCCTAGGTAAGAGGAATCAAATGCTTTGGGGAAGAATAAAAGGAAATACAATTAAGTGGAACATTGTTTTTCCTTAGAAAGTGTAATTTTGGGCTGGGCGCAGTGGCTCACGCCTGTAATCCCAGCACTTTGGGAGGGCGAGGCAGTTGGATCACCTGAGGTCAGGAGTTCGAGACCAGCCTGGCCAACATGGTGAAACCCCGTTTCTACTAAAAATACAAAAAATTAGCTGGGCATGGTGGCGGATGCCTGTAATCCCAGGTACTCAGGAGGCTGAGGCAGGAGAATCACTTGAACCTGGGAGGCAGAGGTTGTAGTGAGCCGAGATGGTGCCACTGTACTCCAGCATGGGCAACAAGAGCGAAACTCTGTCTCAAAAAGAAGAAAAAGAAAAAAGAAAGTGCAACTTTGTTTTAACTCTGCTAGATAATGGAAAACCGATGGAACTAATGAAGAGAGTAGGGTTTTTTGTTTGTTTGTTTTGTTTTGAGATTGTGCCATTTCACTCCCACCTGGGTATCAAGAGAGAAACTCTGTCTCCAAAAAATAAATAAATAAAAAATTGTAAATCAAAATATTAACAATTCAGTAGTTTGAAAGTAGATTATCAAAAAGGTCCTGAAAGGAAGGCTCTTTGGCTGTGATCTTTAACGCAACTCTACACTCCCTGCATGGAGACAGATTTCTTTTTAAATGGTTACAATCGCAAAGTAGGATTTTCAGTAGCATTTAGGGATGAATGAATCTTGCGGCATCTCCTCCTGTATCTTGCTAGCCCCTCCGAAACTTCAAGTCAGTTAGTGCTTCCTCAGAAGTTGGTCCCTCCCCACCATGTTTTCACATTTGCAGTTATACTGATATCCACATCGTACAGTTGTATATGACACCTAGATTATAGGAAATTTTGGCTGTCGTTCAGAAGTTAACTGCTATGTTTTGCCTTTATGCTAAAGAGATTTTGTTTTGTTTGGTAGGAAAAGCGGCCTGCATAGCTAGCCATTTCTGTATCTTAGAAAAGTTTTTAGTAACAGTGCTTTGTTGAGCTAGTTACAGTGAACAAATAATCTGGTTCATAGTCCTATACATCTTTCACTACAAGAAAAATACCTGATTGTTATTTACACTGGAAGAGAGGTAGAAAAGCTAAGAGAACTCACTGATGGCAATAAACCAATCTAAACTACCTGCTAAAATAAGTGAGAAGTTTATAAAAGTGGTTCTAGGATTTTGGAATAATAGTGAGTATGATGTGGGCATTTCATACTTCATTTCCAGAATGTTTCTGGATTCAGTGCAAGACTGAATAGCGTATATAGTGAATTCTAATTAAATACAACAATGTGAGGTTCCTGTGGTGTGTTTTCATGGAATTTTATCAATAAAATTAACTGCTGAAGAAACCCAATTAGCCAAAATGAAAAGCATAACAAATTTTTTCAGGAGTGATTTTGAGGTATCTTTTAGAATAAATTGTACTCTGCTCTTGATGTGATTTGCTACATCTTTTTGTCACAGTTCCTTGAGGCTCAGTCCCTGGCTATGTATTTGCTTCACTTTCTTGCCTTCTTCCATCCACTGTCTTGGGGCTGTTATTTCCAAATCTCATCTCTGTGTTCAAGACCCTTATTTACTATTTCTGGACAGTTCCATTTGGGTACACAGGTACATCATACTAAACTAACGTGAACTTATTTTTCAGCCACTCCATACAACCTTTCCTTACTACCAAAAATGACAGCCCATTTGTCAGCATTCTTCTGAATCCATATTCCTCCTTCTCAATTCTCAGTACATGATACCTCTGTTTGTTTAACTCAGAAACCTGGAATGTATCTTAACTTCTTATTTCTCTTCCTTCCTTACCTGTTTTGTTAATCAGGGTTCTCTTGTGTTTACCTTCTTAATGCCTCATAAATCAGTCCCCCTTTTCTTTCACTGCTGTGTCTTAATTCATGCCTTCAATTACTTTTTATTTTATTTTTTGAGATAAGGTCTCACTGTGTTCCCCAGGCTGGAGTGCAGTGGTATGATCATAGCTCACTGCAGCCTCACTTTTAGGCTCAAGCAGTCCTCCTATCTCAGCTTCTTGAGTAGCTGCAACACCAGGCACGTGCCACCATGCCCGGCTAATTAAAAACATTTTTTTTTTGTGGAGATGGCATCTTGCTATTTTGCTCAGGCTTGTCTTAAACTCCTGGCCTCTAGTGACCCTCCTGCCTCAGCCTCCCAAAGTATTGGGACTAACAGGCGTGAACTGCTGTGCCTGGCCACCTTCATTACTATTGGCCACAATTAGTCATAACCCCTTAACAGGACTGCTTGTCCTCAGTTGTACATCTGGGTGATTTTTCTAAAAGGTTGGACCATATGATTTTTCTGTTTAAATGCCCAGTGACACTCATTACTTTTAGGAAAACGTCAAACTCCCTACTCCGAAGGCCTGCAAGTTCTGGCCCTTGCCTGGCACTCTAGCCTTGCCCCTGCCTCTCTCCCTTATTGGTTTTTGTGTTCTAGCCAACCTGTAGGTGTTACACTGGCCCAAATTTGTCTTGCTGCTTTTTGCCTCTGTGCCTTTGTGTACTCCTGTTTTCAGTGCGATGGTTGGTCCTTGTGAGATTCTGATGAAATGGCTGGCCATTTTATTCTTTTGTCACAATCCTGGGACACAAATAGTTATTTTATGCAATTGTTACGTATTTGATGCTCTTGGAATATTGGGGGTAGCTACATTTTGGAGTTTTGAGAATGAATTCAAATAAGTTACAAATTATGTTTAAAGTGGTAGACAGAGAACCTGATTTCAACCTATTCTAATAAAGCAGTCAGTGAAAGCCACTTTAAAGATGATCTGTATTTGTTAAAGTGGCAATTTTTATATTCCCTGATATGGTTTGGCTGTGTTCCCACCCAAATCTCATCTTGAATTGTAGCTCCCATAATCCACACTTGTCATGGGAGGGAGGTAATTACCTGGTGGGAGGTAATTGAATCATGGGGGCAGATTTTCCCATGCTGTTCTTGTGATAGTTAATAAGTCTCATGAGATCTGATGGTTTATAAAGGGCAGTTCCTCTGCACACTTTCTGTTGCCTGTTGCCATGTAAGACATACCTTTGCTCCTCTTTCACCTTCCACAATGATTGTAAGTCCTCCCTAGCTATGTGGAACTGAGTCCATTAAACCTCTTTTTCTTTATAAATTACCCAGCCTCAGATATTACTTCATAACAGTATGAAAATGGAGTAATACATTCCATTACCATAAAGAAAAGGCTTTCATGTACATTATTTTTATTTTTATTTTTTTGAGACGGAGTCTCACTCTGTCGCCGGGGCTGGAGTGCAGTGGCCGGATCTTAGCTCATTGCAAGCTCCACCTCCCGGGTTTATGCCATTCTCCTGCCTCAGCCTCCCGAGTAGCTGGGACTACAGGCGCCAGCCACTTCGCCCTGCTAGCTTTTTGTATTTTTTAGTAGAGACGGGGTTTCAACGTGTTAGCCAGGATGGTCTCGAACTCCTGACCTCATGATCCGCCCGTCTCGGCCTCCCAAAGTGCTGGGATTACAGGCTTGAGCCACCGCGCCCGGCTTCATGTACGTTATTTTTTACAGTAGCCTTGTGGTATGTCATTACCTCCATGTATAGATAAGAAAGTTGCGACTTGCACAGTATTAGGATTGATATCAGTATTTACTTTCATTAAGTTGAACTTAAGAGCAGCTTTTTGGCTGGAAAAAGATTGTACTTATGTCAAAGTTGTCCTGAAAGTAACATCCTACCCCTGTCCCCAACCAGAAACTATTTACTACATATTTACTTGCATGTTCTTTAGAATATTCTCTCAATAGTGTCTCCTACTTAAGTCATCAGAAATGCTGTGATGTCATTTTTGGAAAAGAATTCCAGAGTTATCACCACCTAGCTATAAACTGGTCTTACATTCAAATTAAACAAGCAAACCTTAACAAAAACAAGCTAAACCCTAAACATAACTTGAATAGTCAGCTCACCACAGTTCTAAGCACCTGCCTTGCCTGGTGCCACCCACGCAGGAACTGTGGATGTTTAAATTGGCAGAGATTCAGAACAGGAAACTCCAGCACACCTGGGAACTGTGCAGACCTACCACATGAGAGAGGTAGCCTATCAGTGGCTGGAGGAATGGAGGAAAACAGTGCTTTCAAACGTACATGCCAAATGTGTGTGATCATACCTCTTTGTTCATGTGCCTTCTTTAACAGCAAAAGTAACTCCTCACCTTGCATATAGGAACTAAAAAAAAGTCAATGAAGAAATGGCTTGCCTTATTCTCAAGGAAGAAGTCTTTTTTCATTTCACTAATTTTTAATCATGGGCATAAGTATGAAATACATATTAGAAATACTGTATATGGACCAAAGCAATGTTTCCTTTGTGGACCAAAGCAGTGTTTCTTTTTTCTTTCTTTCTTTCTTTCTTTCTTTCTTTCTTTCTTTCTTTCTTTCTTTCTTTCTTTTTTTTTTTTTTTAAGAGACAGGGTCTTGCTCTGTTGCTCAGTGATGTGCTGAGGCATTTGAAACCAGCTTGGGCAATATAGGGAGACCCCCACCTCTACAAAAAATTTTTAAAAAATTAGCCAGGTATGGTGGTGGTATGTGCTTGTAATCCCAGTTATTCAGGAGGCTGGGGCAGGAGTACAATTTTTTTTTTCCAGCCAAAAATCTGCTCTTAAGTTCAACTTAATGAAAGTAAATACTGATATCAATCCTAACACTGTGCAAGTTGCAACTTTCTTATCTATACATGGAGGTAATGAGATACCACAAGGCTACTCTAAAAAATAATGTACACGAAAGCCTTTTCTTTCTGGAGTGCAGTCAGTGATGTGATCATGGCTCATCATAACCTCAACCTCTTAGGCTCAAGGAATCCTCCTGCCCTAGCCTCCTGAATAGCTGGGATTACAGGCACATACCACCACACCTGGCTAATTTTTAAAAATTTTTTTGTAGAGGCGGACTCTCCCTATATTGCCCAAGCTGGTTTTGAACGCCTGAGCTCAAGTGATCCTCCAACCTCAGGCTCCCAAAGTGTTAGGAATACAGGCTTGAGCCATTGTGCCTGGCCCCAAAACAGTGTTGTAACTCCCTTTGTCCCCTCTTGATAAACATAAAAGTCTCACAGTACTTCAGAATTTTGTTGCACACATCCAAATGTAGTTTGCCTTTCCTTGTGAGTGGCAGAAGATAATGTCATACTCTGTATCCATCAGCCAAAATTTTGTCAAGCTTTACTTTTATTTTTAAAATTTTTATTTTTATTTTTATTTTTTTGAGACATAGTCTTGCTCTGTCGCCCAGGCTGTAGTGCAGTGGCGTGATCTCGACTCACTGTAAGCTCCGCTGCCTGGGTTCAAGTGAGTTTTGTGCCCCAGCCTCTAGAGTAGCTGGGACTACAGGCGCGTGCCACCACACCTGGCTAAATTTTTGTATTTTTAGTAGAGGTGAGGTTTCACCATGTTGGTCAGGCTGATCTCGAACTCCTAACCTCAGGTGATCCACCCGCCTTGGCCTCCCAAAGTGCTGGGATTACAGGCGTGAGCCACCATGCCCGGTCGAGCTTTACTTTTAGTTATGTTATGGATATAATTAGAATTATTTTCTTGTTCTTTAAATACAGAATTATAATATTGAATGTGTGCTTTTAAAAAATCAGTAAATGTACCCCTCTAGAACTTCTGATCTATGCCTCTTAGTGAGTGCGGGGAGCTGTGCTGCTTTCCTCCTCCAGCGCCCCCACTTAAGAATTACTCACTAAGGAGTTTTAAATTCAATTAAAGGTATGCTTTAGAGAGTTCAGTCTAAATGAAAGGTCAATGATTAAATTAATGGATAAAAGTCCGTTGTACCTAGGGAAAGGTGCATTGGTCTGCAGTTCAGCTAGTACCTAGTTTTTGCTAAAGAGTAAATTGCAGCTGGGCAGGGTGGCTCATGCCTGTAATCTTAGCACTTTGGGAAGTTGAGGTCCGGAGTTCGAGACCAGCCTGACCAACATGGAGAAACCCTGTCTCTACTAAAAATACAAAATTAGCCAGGCGTGGTGGCGCATGCCTGTAATCTCAGCTACCTGGAAAGCTGAGGCAGGAGAATTGCTTGAATCCGGGAGGTGGAGGTTGTGGTGAGCCAAGATTGTGCCGTTGCACTCCAACCTGGGCAACAAGAGTGAAATTCCATCTCACAATAAAAAAGAAAACCCTAGGTGGAAGGATCGCTTGAGTCCAGGAGTTCAAGAACAGCCTGGGCAACATGGTGAGACCCCGTCTCTACTTTTAATTAAAATAAAATTAACATTAAAAAGTGTAGTAAAACTTTTAAAAAGAGTAAGTTGTATCAGCAGTGTTCTGCCTGTGTTCAGAAAGCCAAAATTTATATTCGTGTTGCATTTAGATTGGATGCAAGACCAATTTTGAGATGTGTTTTAATATTATAAAAATAGAAAACTGCCTATTCATTAAATGGTGATATTTATTGTCTTTTCTGTGTAGATAAGTATTAATGTCAAGTCAAGTAGGTTAGTCTGGAGACTGTTTTTATTAATAAAAACTTTTCATTTTACTAATTATCCTTTTTATTAGTTTTGCCTTTATGTTGCAACTTCAAATGGCAGCATCTCAAAGGATTTACATTTGTCAATGTCAATGGTTGTTTAAACAACGACATTCCACAAAGTTAATTGATGTGGTAGTGTGAATGGGGCAAGAAGTTGTCATTGTTGTCCTGTAGTAATGTAGCACTCAAACTTTGACAGGAGGACCCCTAACCATGTAGTTATTGACTGTAAGTACTCTTCCCCTAAAAGTAAGTTGTTTTTTTAGGAACAAATGATAAATATATGGAGTTTTAGTTGTAGGTGTTATGTTTTGTCTCCTTCTACTCAGAGAAAAATGTTACTTGTGGAATAGGCTCAAACTGAAAAAAGGACCTGATTTTTAATAAGATCAGATCCTTTGGCCATATTTTGATGTTGGTTCAAAACAAAGATTTAATATCGGATGCACAATTGTTAAGAGCTCTGTAATGTAGTAGTAACACTTGAGCCTCAGCCAGTGACTACACATTAACTTTTTGTTCATTTTTTACAGGGCAGAACAGGGCAGGGGAGCTGGTGAGGCATAAAGAAGGGTCAGAGGAGATAATAGACTTATATTTGTATTTTTATGCATAATTATATAGGAAACATTAAATCCAGAGTTGATAAATAATTTGTATGAATGTATTTATTTATTTTTGAGACAGGGTCCTGCTCTGCTGTCCAGGCTGAAGCGTAGGGGTATGAACACAGCTCACTGCAGCCTTGACCTGGGCTCAAGCGATTTTCTTGCCTCAGCCTCCTGAGTAGCTGGGACCACAGGCGTGTGCCACTATACCTGGCTAATTTTTGAAGTTTTTTTGTAGAGATGGGGTGTCGCCATGTTGCCCAGGCTGGTCTTGAACTCCTGGGCTCAAGCAATCCTCCTGCCTTGGCCTCCCAGAGTGTTGGGATTATAGGTGTGAGCCACCATGTTCGGCTGATAAATAGTTTCTAATCTAAAAATCCTATTTTGTATGGAGAGGGGAGGACAAATAGGCTATTTTTGCCACATTTTGTTGCTGGCCAGAATCTCAGAGGGTTTTTACCTGCATTAAAAATGATTAAGGCGGCCGGGCGCGGTAGCTCAAGCCTGTAATCCCAGCACTTTGGGAGGCCGAGACGGGCGGATCACGAGGTCAGGAGATCGAGACCATCATGGTGAACACGGTGAAACCCCATCTCTACTAAAAAATACAAAAAAAAAAAAAAATGATTGAGGCTGGGCGGAGTGGCTCATGCCTGTAATCCCATCACTTTGGGAGGCCGAGGCAGATGAATTGCTTGAGCCCCGAAGTTCTAGAGCAGCCTGGGCAACATGGTGAAACCCCATCTCTACGAAAAATACAAAAATTAGCTGGACATGGTGGCAGGCACCTGTGGTCCCAGCTACTCAAAAGGCTGAGGTGAGGTCTGGAGGTCTGAGGTGAACCCTGGAGGTCAAGGCTGCATTGAGCCAAGATAGTTCCACTGCCCACCAGCCTGGGCAACAGAGCAAGACCCTGTCTCAAAAAAAAAAAAAAAAAAAAAGTGATTTTTTTTTCAGCATAGACAAAGCAGGGGAAAGAAAAGATTATGTTTCAAATGTCCATTTAAGCTACTACATTTAAAGTAATACTTTCTAATGATTTAAACTTTAGATTAGTCTATTTACAGGTCACCTGGGAGATTCTTTATAAAACATGAGAGTTTATCACTTCTTTCAATACATGCGTGTCTGTGAATGATGCTCAATAGATCTGAAGCCTGAACTTTCTGCAGAAATGTTGTGCAATTATCTATAGATGTTTACTTGAATCTAAATAAAAATAAATTATAATACATTTGGTTGTATTGGTTTTGAATCTGTAATTATTTGGGGATTTGGATTTGGTTTATCTACAGTTTGTCTTTTTTTTTTTTGAGATGGAGTCTCACTTTGTCGCCAGGCTGGAATGCAGTGGTGTGATCTGGGCTCACTGCAACCTCCGCCTCCTGGGTCCAAGCGATTCTCCTGCTTCAGCTTCCCAAGTAGCTAGGATTACAGGCATATGCCACCACGCCCAGTTAATTTTTGTCTTTTTAGTAGAGATGGGGTTTCACCATGTTTACCAGGATAGTCTGAATCTCTTGACCGCATGATCCACTTCAGCCTCCCAAAGTGCTGGGATTATAGGTGTGAGCCACCGTGCCTGGCCTACAGTTGTCTTTTTTTACTCACCCCCATAGATGAAGCATTATAAGGAGGTTAGCTTTCCTTAAAGAATATACTCTCCTTAAGCAGTTTTATCAACAAAGCCAGGGAATGCCAAACTTTAATACTTGTACTTAAATTTATAACTGATGCATGTGTGCATATATACATACATACATGTATATGTTGTTATATATGTATAGATATCATCAGTATAGATAGACGCAGTTTTGCCGTGTTGGCCAGGCTGGTCTGAAACTCCTGGCCTCAAATGATCCACCTGCCTTGGCCTTCCAAAGTGTTGAGATTATAGGCATTAGCCACTGGGCCTGGCAGAATTATACATTTATATGTAAATATTTGCTTTTGTTTTCTGTTTTTCAGTAAACATTTTTTAACGTACATTTTTCTGTATCACTTAAGGCACCTGCTTAATTGTTTCAGTAAGTGTGATGTTCTACCATATTGGTCTACCCTAGGTTACTCAACCAGGCCTCCTTTGTTTCGTGAGTAGCAGGCAGTATTATGCAACATATGTAGCATATTTGTATATGTCGTTGAACAAATTGTTTTTTTCCCCTCTCTTGGATTGCTTCCTAGAGTGTACGTCCAAAAGTGAGATTACTAGTTCAAAGGGTATGAACAACTTTATAACACCTGTTACACATTGCCAGATTATTCTTTAGAAAACTTTAATCAGTTTATTGTGCCGCCAGTGATGTGCTGGCTTCCTGAAAACCCTACCAATGTTTGGTTTTATTTTTATTAGTATTTGCTAATTTGATGAGTACCAATGATATTTTTTAAAGTAGTTTAAAATCATATTTCAGTGCTTATAAGTCTGTGTATCCAGTTTTTGAGCCCTTCAGAAGCAGCAAATGACCTGGCAACTATATATAATATTTGCAAATGCAAGAGGACATATACCAGTGAATATATTAGAGTAAAACTTCATTCCCATAGGTAATGAAGGAAAGCTTGAGATTATCTTAGGCTTTAGATTCTCACCTGACACATCTTGGCAGGTGGGCCATGTCCTTGTTTCCTCTGCTGTCTTAGCTCAGGTGTTGATCAAGGTCTGTCTTAGGGTGGGGGATAGGAATGGAAATAAACCATGTAGAGACTTGGGCATGAGGACTCTGATTCTTCTAGGTGGCATCTCATCCTTCAGAGGATCAAGTCTGCAAGAGTAGTCATATCTTAATCTCTTTCAGTGCTATCACCTTGCATCAAGGTCTCAAGCTAATTCCATTGAAAATTTTTTATCAATTATTCTTGGGGTATGTTTACAATTTTTTTTGCATTTATTTATTTATTTTTATGAGACAGGGTCTTGCTCTGTCACCCATGCTGGAGTACATACAGTTGCATGCTCATGGCTCACTGCAGCCTTGATTTCCCAAGCTCAAGTGATCCTCCCACCTCAGCCTCCCGAGTAGCTGGGACTACAAGTGCACGTCACCACATCTGGCTAATTTTCATATTTTTTGTAGAGATGGTGTTTTACCACATTGCCCAGGCTGGTCTCAAACTCCTGGACTCAAGGGATCTGCCTGCCTCAGCCTCCCAAAGTGCTGAGATTATAGGTGTGAACCACCATGCCCGGCTCCCCATTTAATTTTTTTGTTGTTGTTTTTTAGATGGAGCTTCGCTATTGTTGCCCAAGCTGGAATGCAATGGCACGATCTCGGCTCACTGCAATTTCCACCTCCTGGGTTCAAGCGATTTTCCTGTCTCAGCCTCCCGAGTATCTGGGATTACAGACACACACCACCATGCCTGGCTAATTTTTGTATTTTTAGTAGAAACGGGGTTTCACCATGTTGGTCAGGCGGGTCTCAAACTCCTGACCTCAGGTGATCCACGTGCCTCAGCCTCCCAAAGTGCTGGGATTATAGATGTGAGCCACCATGCCCAGCCACCCATTTAATTTTTTGAGCACAAAATATGTACTAACAGCCACACAAGAAACTAATTTGACTTATTGCATGCTCTTGAGAGGTCATGACAGGAAAAAGAATGAGATATACTTAAGTAACTCTGAGAGAATATGCTGTACCTGCTAAATGCTGTGCAAGCAAGATATGGGATTTTGGAGGAAGGGAGAATGACTTCTGACTGAGCTGACTAGGGAAGGCTTCAGTTTTTGAGTTAGGTGTTATGAGATTGGGAGACTTTCCTCAGCACATCTGACAGAAGAGGTTATCCGAGGTGAGAGTGTAAGGCCTGAGCGAGGGCCAGGAGGCAGTTCTAATACGAAATGTTCTGACTGTGGTTGGCTGTGTATTTTAGGTTATTTTGTTTAATCTATCCAGTAATCCTTTCATGTAACAATTATGATGTGTGTGTTTTAGGTGGAGCTACTAAGGCTAGTAAGTAGTGAGGCTGGATTTAAACTTAAGTCTCCACAGCTTCATGGCCCAAGTTCTTTATACTTGACCCCACAACTGGGCTTATTAAGTGAATGACGAGGAGTTTGGTTTGTCTAGGGCCCAGGATATGCAGTGAAAGGTCAAGACTATAAGGCTGGAAAAGAATGGTGGAGTTGAGAGATGGAAGATCTAAATGCTAAGGTAAGCTTGGACGTTATTTAATAGAGGCAATGGGCAGATACTGAGGATTTCTGAAGAGGGTTTCTAAGTAGTGCTTTAAAAAGATGTCTGGGTTGCAGAGGCAAGAAATAGGAGGAACACCGATTACAAAGCCCCGACCGAAAGCCGAGTGAGATTTGAGGGGCAGCCAAGGAAATGGGAATGAAGGGACAGATGTGAGACATTTCAAAGGATAGACTGCAGGAATTCTGGCAGAGAATGAGTGTGGACAGTGATGAAGAACACAGAAACAGCATTGATGCCTACATCTGGAGCCTGTGTCTTAATAGTTTTTGATCAGGGAGACCTACAATACATTTTGTATTGTGCCCCACAAAATCATGTCGATAGCCCTAGATGGTGCCAGGGACAGGTATGGGGCATGAGGAGAAGGAGTTGCCAGGGAAAGGCTGGCTCACATTTTAGACATGTTGAGCATTAAGGGTCAGCAAGACATCAAGGGTGATGTCAGGCAGGTAACTGGAAATGCAAACTGGTAGTCTCAGAGTGACACTGAGTCCAGTGGTGGTACTTTGGAAAGAACATACATCTCTAAGAGGAACATGATATAATAGAAACCCAGAAATCCTGCCTTGAGTGGACCCAGGGGCTGCTTCTAGGTAATTTAGTTCATTTCTACTAAAATCATTATATTTAAAAGTATGGCCGCACTGAGATGGCCACTGTAGCTGCTGCCACCTCTTAGCGTTGGTCTTAAAAAAAAAAAACTAAGAGAACTTCCTTAAAATGTCTTTCTAGCCTTTAGATTTCTCTAATTCAGGTTTGTGTCTTCCCAAGGGTCAAAACTGTGTTTTTACTATCCATATCTTAGGTATTTCCAAAACTCTGTCTTAAGACTTAGTCGTTTTTTCCCTTCAATTTGACATGACCGCTAAAGACTTTCGGCATGTTCCCTCCTCCTGTCATTTGTGATGTAATTAAGTTGGTCTGTAAGTCTTATTTTTAAGATGTTCTAGACCAAGAGACAGTGAGAATAGCTTAGAGCCATTTCAATTAATTTATGTATTTTGAATTTAAAGTATTGACAGTGGTGAAAACCTGTTCAACAAGCAGATGATGTTATCTTATATATTCACAGAGTTTAGTAACTGAGCCAACTACTTCATTCACAATTCAAAATGAAAACAGCTAATTCTTTTAAGTAAGTGTAGATTCTACTCTTTAAAAGAGTTATCTAGGAGAGCTACTATAATACCATTATAGAATAAGTGAAATTAAATTATCTGAATAGGACTGGGGTACAATATTGCACAGTTAATTGAGAAATATGGACTGTTTTTACATATTCATAATGGACATTTGAGGTTTGCTAGGGGAGGAGGTGTCATCTTTATGGCACTTTCTGGCCGGGAAGGGAGTCAGTCCTAATGGAGATAATAACTAGCCACCAGGCCACACACAAGTGTATTTTGCCTTAGTTACCTGTCACACAGTGAGCAGTGAGACTCAAGTAAGAGAGTGTCAAAGTACTTTTCAGTGCATAAAGCACTACAGATCCGTCCAACACTGTTGTGACTGAGCAGGCTGGCACGGTGCCTGTGTGCAGGCGTGTGTGCTGACTCACGTGCTTCCTGTGATCTCTCAGGGCTCAGGTCCTGAATTGCTCTCTTGTGATTGAAGCCCAGCTGAAGGTGCTGGAAGTGCAGTGACCCTGGAGGAAGAACCAGTAACAGCAGGGGGTGGATGAAAGGGAATTGATAGTTGTGCAAGAAGAGATATCTGCCCTTTTTTGTAAGCCAAGACACCTTTACCCTTCCAGTAATTGTTTCATCTTTTAATATCATTTGGCTTCATTTACAAAATCTGTATTAAAGTAAAAGTCAGTGTGTAAAGCAGTATTTTGACCACATTTGTCTGCTGTTGTGCCTTTTGGGTGAACTGAAGTATTGGCTTGCTGACTAGTGAATATGTTTTCTAACAATTACAGGGAAGGGAAGAAAAGGAAAGTCCAACTAAAGCATTTTTCTCCTCCGAGTTTGAAAGCTAGAAGTCATACAATCTTTTAAATTCCATGCCAACACATCAGACAAGAAGAGACTTGATAGTAGTAAAGGCTGGGAATCAAAAGAGCAATGTCAGTTTTTGATATTGACTTCAAAACATGGTGTTCTATAACTTAGTGTTCATTTGTTGTGTGTATGGTATTATAATTAGTTTTGTGTATGTGGTAGTTTTTTTTATACTTTGATTAGGAAACAGATATTGAGCCACTTCAAGAGGCAGACTATTTTTGAAAAAAAAAATCTGATAAAAGTCATGCTTAATCTAATTAATCTGTCTTCATCCTCTAATTCATCAAGATGACTTTGGGTGTCTGGTGGCAACTGAGAATGGACTATGGAAGAATGTCAAGGCAATGTAATCCCCATTATTTATGGTTACTTAAGAGGATAAATTAATCAGTGGTCACTAATCTTTGGATAATCACTCTATTGAGCTAGAACTATCCTTAGTTTTTTGGAAAGCAAGTCAGTGAGTTAGAACTGTCAAAACTGATCAGCTTTTCTAAGCTTAATGATAAGTGAAGAGAAACTAGTTGCCTTCAACCCTTTCCTCCCTGCATTGTAGCATGATCATTCTGTAACTCTGGAAATGGATTATGGAACAACAGGGAAAATATGTTGATACACTGTCTTGTGGTAGATTTTCAGATAGGCGTTAGACAAAGATCAGAGCCTTTCCTCTAGCTGGAGATTAACAAAACTGCCTTCATAGGTAAAGGTTTGCACCGTGTGTGTGCATTTTCAGTTACTAGAATTAGGCAAGTTGGTGTTATAAAATTGGTTTGAATATGGATTGTTCAGGAAGTGAGTCTTTTGGTGGCAGCAATTCTGTTATGCATTAAATAAATACATATTTTGAACTAGTCAACATTGTTTAAGTACTGTATTTATTAGATGGTGGGGGTGGGGGTGGGAATAAAGAAATGTATGGGGGTCTTGGAAAAGTTCATGGAAAAAATGTACACTATGAAAAAAAACTGTGCATGGATTTCAAAATATTTTTGAACCAACATCAACTTGTACTAACTTGTTACAACATGTCTGAACAGTTCGAAACATTAAGAAATGATATGGCACCAGTTTTTAAAAAGCCCCTATCAGGGCAAATGGATTCTGCTAAAATTGAAACAAGAACAAACATCAAATTTATGGTGGTGCTTGGGAAGAAGGATGGTGAAATCATTGATGCTTTACAAAAAGTTTATTGGGACAATGCTCTAAAGAAACCAGCAGTTTACAAATGGCTAACATCCTTTGAGAAGGGACGAGATGATGTTGAAGATGAAGCCCACAGCAATAGATCATCCATGTCAATTTTCAAGGAAAAAATTAATCTCGTTCATGCCCTAATTAAAGAGGGAACTTTCAATAAAAATTTCAAACAAGTGGGATTAAGATCCTGTGGCATATGTCTGAAGGATTGTAATAGAAGAGGAAACATGGCTTTACCAGTATGATGCTGAAGACAAAGCACAACCCAAGCAATGGCTACCAAGAGGTGGAAGTGGTCTAGTTAAAGCAAAAGCAGACTGGTCAAGAGCAAAGGTCATGACAAGAGACTTTTGGGATGCTCAAGGCATTTTGCTTGTTGACTTTCTGGGGAGCCAAAGAATGATAATATTTGCTTATTGTGAGTGTTTTGAGAAAATTAGCCAACATTTTAGCAAAACCAACAAACAAAAAAAACACCTAGGGAAGCTATACCAGAGAGTCCTTCTCCACCGGGACAGTGTTCCTGCTCATCCTCTCTTCAAAAAAGGGCAATTTTGCAAGAGTTTTGATGGGAAATTATTAGGCATTCACTTATAGTCTTTTTTTTTTTTTTTTGAGTTGGAGTCTCACTTTGTCGCACAGGCTGGAGTGCAGTGGCGCGATCTTGGCTTGCTGTAACCGCCGCCTGCCAGGTTCAAACAATTCTCCTGCCTCAGCCTCCCGAGTATCTGGGATTACAGGCATGATCCACCACATCCCGAGTATCTGGGATTACAGGCATGATCCACCACATACAAAAAAAAAATATTTTTTGTATTTTTAGTAGAGATGGGGTTTCACCATGTTGACCAGACTGATCTTGAACTCCTGACCTCAGGTGATTCTCCTGTCTCAGCCTTCCAAAGTGCTGGGATTACAGGTGTGAGCCACTGCGCCTGGCCTGACATACAGTCTTGATTTGGCTCTATCTGACTTCTTTTTCTTTCCTAATCTTAAAAAAATCTTTAAAGGGCACCTATTTTTCTTCAGTTAATAATGTAAAAAGAACTGCATTGACATGGTTAAGCTCCTGGAACCCTTAATTCTTTAGAGATGGACTAATGGCTGGTATCATTAAGTCCCCTTGTATACATTTTAATCCTCAGGGAATAAAGAAAAGAGGAAGTCCTAGCCCTGTGCTTTCCGCCCAGGTACAGTGTCTGAAAGACAGACCAGTATTCACCCTTTGAAATTTGAGGTTTCCATTCAGGAGGTTCTCAAAGAGAATAAATGAGATTGATATGCAGGTAGAATCAAAGAGCACACGGCTTCTTTATCATAATCAAAATAATGCCATTTTCACAACAAAGTTCGCCTGCTTATGTACATTGTAAATTGTTGCCTTGATAAGCTTCCCGGAAATAAAGTAATTCAGCTAAGTATTATTTCCAATTATAATTTTGTGTCATTATGAGCAACACAATACTATATATGGGATTGATTCACCGCAGAACTGAAATATAAATTAGGTCTTCAGAAAAGAAACGTAGATTTAAAAATCTTATTTTAGAAGGCTCAATTAATTAAATGTAATTAATTTTTAAAAATCAGCTTTATTGAGGGATGACTTAGATATTATATAATTCACAAATTTTAAGTGTACAGTTTGATAGTTCTGACAAATATATACAATCATGTAACCACCATCACAATCATAATGTAGTGTGTCCATCACCCCAGGATGTACCCTTGTGATCCTTTTTGCAGTTAGTCTTTTTCTCCTATATTCTGGCTCCTGAAAACTTGATCTGCTTTCTGTCACTATAGCTGTGCCTTTTCTAAAATTTTATATGAATGGAATCATACAGTGTGTTTTCTTTTGCATCTGTTTTTCACTCAGCATGATGCTTTTGAGATTTCTCCTTGTTGTGGTATGTATTAGTAGTTCATTCTTTTTTATTACTAAGTAGTATTCCATTGTATGCCTATGCCCCCCCCCCCTTTTTTTTTTTTTTTTTTTGAGACAGGGTTTTGCTCTGTCACCCAGGCTGGAGTGCAGTGGTGTGATCATGGCTCACTGCAGCCTCGACCTCCCAGACGCAGGTGATCCACCTGCCTCAGCCTCCTGAGTAACTGGGACCACAGGTGTGTGCCACCATGTCTGTCTAGTTATCAAATTATTTGTAGAGATGGGTGTCTCTATATGTTGCCCAGGCTGGTCTCAAACTCTGGCCTCAAGCAATCCTTCTGCCTTGGCCCCCAGAAGTGTTGGGATTACAAGTGTGAACCATCACACCTGGCCTTCCACAATTTTTTATCCATTCACATATTGATGGATATTTGGGTTGTTTTCAGTTGTTGCCTATTATGAATACAGCTGCTATGAACATTTGTGTGCAAATCTTTATTGGGATGTATGTTTTTATTTCTCTTTTGTACATTAAATTTTAATTTTAATTTTGTTCTGTATTATTTGTCTGTATTTTTAAATTTCTCAAGTGGGTAATACTGTGTACTTTTTTTTTTAATTAAAAAAATTGTGGCTGAACAAGGAGATAAAAAAGTAGGAGTGAGAGGACTCTGGAAAGAGTTACAGGGCTTTGGTTTAGAGGATTGAATGAATAGTGGTGCTGCCAATAAAGAAATTTAAATAAGGCTGATATTTCCTATATTAAGAAAGACCAAAGAGAGTCCATTGAAATGAGTCAGTGGGAAATCCCTGATGACTTCAGCCAGCACTCTTTCACTGGCCTGGGTATATGGGAAGTGAAGTCTGATTATAGTCTGTGGAGCAGTGAATGGGAGGAAGAGATAGGGATACAGGCTAAGAAGAAGGGAGGAAGTCAAGTCAAAGGGAGAAGTAGGGTGGTAGCTAGAGGAAGATTAGAGTCAAGGGAGGGTAACAATTTTTTTTTTTTTTTTTTTTTTGAAGATAGGAGTAGCTTGAAAAGTAGCTTAAAGAAGGGGCCTGTAGAAAGGGAGGAGGTGAAGTTACTAAAGGGCTAATTGATGGGATAGGGTTCATGAGCAGATCAGATCTTTACAAGGAAGGTTCTTGCTAGAGGGGCCACCTATTCAGAACTGGGAGAGAAGAAAGTAAGAATGGGAGCAAATGCAGGTAGGTTTGGTGAGGATCAGGAAATGGAGGGGAAGAGGTCATTAAATGTGGTCCTGGGGTTGAGCAGCAGATTGAAAGAGAATGGCAAAAGTTTGGGAGCTGATTAGTGATAAGGAAAAATGAGGATTAGAAACCATGCATTTGTAGTGAAACCTGTTTCTAAGATTGTGCCCTTACCCACCTCCAGCTGTGCTCTGATAGGTGAACTATACAATTGATGTAAGGCTGGCAGATAATCAAAGCCAAGAAATTTCACATTTTCTATCTGCTTTCACTTCTGTGCCATATAGCTTCTCTCATATAGTACTCATATGTTTTAAATTTTTGGTGAAGTTGATTAAACATTTAACAGCAATTTTTCTTACATTTTTTATTGTGACAAAACATATATAGCATAAAATTACCATTCTGGTAAATTTACCAAAACCCATTTATAGCATAAAATTTACCATTTTGGTCAACTTACTATAAATTACTGCCAATTCTGTACAGCCATTTGTTTAATGCAGTCTGCTCTAATACCCTCCAAGGCAAAATTGCAAATAAAAACTCTTTTTGATTTCTACTTAATTTTGGTAAATCTACCAAAGGGCAATTTTTATGCCATAAATTTTTTTTTGTTTTGACGTTTAAAATATGTTTTGTTTAAAAAATTGACAGATAAAATTGTATGTATTTAACATGCGTAATATGACGTTTTGTATTATGCATAACATGAGGTATATATCATGCATAACATATATACATTGTGGAATAGTTAAGCCTAGGTAATTAACAAATGCATTACCTCACACAGTTATCATTTTTATGGTGAGAACATTTTAACAACCACTGTCTTTGCATTTTCAAAAATAAAATGTTATCATCTGGTCATGGTGGCTCACGCCTGTAATCGTAACACTTTGGGAGGGCAAGGCGGGAGGATTGATTGAGGTTAGGAGTTCTAGACTAGACAACATAGTGAGACCCCATCTCTACAAAAAATAATTTTAAAAAATGCAATATTGTCTGATTATCTTGAATTTATTTTTCCTACCTACTCGTAATTATATATCCTTTAACCAGCATCTGCCCATTACGTCTCCTCGCTAACCAGTCCAGCCTGTGAGACCATTGTACTTTCTACTTCTGTGAGATCAGCTTTTTAAGATTCTACATATGAGTGAGGTCATGTAAGTATTTGTCTTTGTGTACCTGGCTTGTTTTACTATTTTCACCATTTTTAAAGTGTACAATTTAGTGGCATTAAGTACATACAGAATGCTGTTCACCCATTATTACTATCCTACAATTTTAATTTGAGGCATGACTTTGTCATCTCTCTTCTATCCTTTGTACCACTCTTGATCTATAAACTCAACAAAGTCCTTAACTGAGTAGAGTATTTGTGTATGTATATATATATGTGTGTGTGTGTGTGTGTGTGTATATAATTTTTTATTTTTTTGTGACAGAGTCTTGCTCTGTTGCCCAGGCTGGAGTGCAGTGGCATGATCATGGCTCACTATAGCCTCTACCACACAGGCTCAAGCAATCCTCTCACCCCAGCTTCCCAAGTAGCTGGGACTACATGCATGCACCACCATGCCTAGCTAATTAAAAAAAATTTTTTTTTGTAGAGATGGGGTCTCTCTGTGTTGCCTAGGCTGGCCTCAAACTTCTAGGCTCAAGCAGTCCTCCTGCCTTGGCCTCCCAAGGTGCTGGGATTATAGGAATGAGCCACTGTGCCTGGCCAGTATTTGTATTTGTAGTTTTGATATTGAGCTTAATTTTGGCAAGTGCTGTGCAAGGCACAAATTGTGGTGTTAGCTTTCTTACTATTTGGTTGTAATTATTTGTTAATGTCTTCCTTCCTAGTCATGGAAAGTCCATGAGTACAGGGGCTGTTTACTTGTTTACAACTGTATTTGCACTGGCCACCACAGTGCTTGACACATAGTAGGCATTCAGTGATGTTTCTGAACAAATGAAAGTCCTTCACTGCAAGAAGAATTTATTTTAGTTTAATAAGTTCTTTCTGAATGCTTCATATGAAGTAGGCAAAATTTGTATTCACATATTAATACAGATTATAGGCATGGCACATTCCAATGTCTATTTAATTAGTAGAAATCAAAAAGAGTTTTTATTTGCAATTTTGCCTTGGAGGGTATTAGAGCAGACCGTGCACTAAACAAACGGCTGTACAGAATTGGCAGCAGTAATCCCAAAGTTTGAAGGCTGTAGGTTAATTAGGATAACTTGACAGAAAATGAGTTAATCAAATTTGAGAGTTTAATCTTCCAATACTTTATGTTCAGGCACAGTTCAAGTATGTCAGCAGGTAACAGGAACTTTAGTTGCCGAATGCCCCAAAACACCAGAACTCCAGTGGATTTTCTGGCTTCTGGGAATGTTTTGGAGGAAGAAAAACCAATAAAATGATTTGGGGGTCATTTTATTCCGTTACTCTACATTAAATAAAATATACTAGAATTTAAAATATTAAATTTTAAAAGATAAAATGATGCAGTTTACCTATTAACAAATTAAATAATTTAGGAATTCTACTTTTCTTTGATGGTTACATTTATTAGTGAGTTCTGTAATACTTTATTTAATATGAGTAAATATGGGCATTTCTGTGTTAGCTAGAATTAGAGTATTGCCATTTTTTTCAACTGGCTTATGGTTAAATGGAGGTAAAGGGGCAAACTACACATATAAGAATTAGTAGGGTAATATTTAATACACCCCTGTAAGAGTTATCACAGTATGTCCTCTGGGAAAAGTAAGGGTTCCATGTGTGTTTGTGAAAAAGGCCACTGGAGACCCTTTTCAAAAATAAAATCTGCCTCCAGCAAGGTGTTTTTCGATCACGTGGAAAGGGGAAGAAAAAGCTATCAGGAGCTCTAGAATTTTTGTTTGTTTGTTTGTTTGTTTTGCCTCTTTTAACTCTCAAGCTAAAACTGGGGTTTCATTTTAGGAACCAGTAATAGAACATTTCTTATGTACCTTCAGCAAAATCTAGTATTTACTTTGGCTTTTCATTGTGGGGATTGTGTGTGTGTGAGTACCTGCGCGTGCTTTTGTGTTTAAGCGTGTGAGGCGGACACAGTGGGTACAGGTCTTTGAAATGGACTTCTTGGCTAAAGTAGTAGTGAAAAAGAGGAATACAAATGAGGGAGGAGGGACAGGGAAGAGCAGAGTCAAGGAAACAGTGAATGAGGCTGCAGTCTCAGTCGCCCTTTCTTTGTCCCTCCGCTGTTGTCGCCTGTCTTATGATGATGCTGGTTTTCAGCCAACCTTGAGTGAGTAAAAGCAGGGTCTGAGGTCTCAGTGCCTGCGTGACTGATATGAGCAGCTTGCATTTCTGACTGGGCCCTGGAATAGCAACAGCACAGATTTCCAGGAAACAGTTCCTCTTGTCATTTTTACTCCTGAGTCATCAAGTTTAGTTGTTCAGATGTCTGCTGTTTCCAGCTACGTACAAATCAAACAAGCAGGGAATTTTTTTCTTTTTCTTCTCTCCCTCTTTTTTTCTTATTTCCATCTTGTTTGGTATACCTTTTCTTTGTTTAAGTCAAGCATTTGAACATCCCTAGTTACCATTTCCATTAGCAAGCATAGGACTTCTGTCTTACTTAAATGTCTTCTAATGCTGTGGTGTGTCATGGTTAGTTGAGACGTTAAAGATGTTGCATACATGTGACAACATTGGTAAATCTCAAAAACGTCATATCGAATGAAAAGACAAAGTTGTGAAATGTCTAATGTGATGCCATTTCCTTAAAAAGTCATGTAAAGCAATCCTACCACATCTCATAGAATCTGAAAGGCTATGCTGATGCTAAGATGCACTATTATTTTATGTACACTGAGAAAGGGGGAAAATTGCCAATTAAATTGTGATGTAATGTCTCATTATGGATTGGAAGATACATCCACATTTTAGACATGGTATAATGTTAAAAATATGCATTTTAAAATTGAAGGTAAGTTTAATTAAATTATTTCAAAGGAAATAAGGTAAATGTATTTTATTAAAGCATAGTTATGTACTAAAAATAGAAAAGCATGCATAGGAATGATATTCAGCCAATACAGGATGTGGTAATCTCTATAAAGGGAGGGAGGGAAATGGAGGGGGGAGGCCAGACGAGGGGCCTCATCTCTGTAATTTATTTTTTTAAATTATAAAGCAAATATTATCAAAGTTAAGATTTGACAAAATTGATTGGTAAGCACCTATAATTTTCTGAATGCTTTCAGTATTTCATAATGAAAAGTATGTATTTTAAAGGTACGTTATTTATTTATTTATTTAATTTTATTTTATTTTTTGAGACAGTCTCATTCCATTGCCCAGGCTGGAGTGCAGTGGTGCAGTCTTGGCTCACTGCAACCTCCTTAAAGGTGCGTTATTTAAAAGGCACATACAAAGCAAGTTGCAGAAGCCTGTATGTAGTGGATTCTGTTTTTTTCTAATAGTATTTAATTGTATGTTCTTCCACACGCTTTCTTATGTCCATCGTACCATAGCTGTGCCTTTTTTGGTGGAAGTGAGGACAGATTCCTTTCCACATCTCCATTTTTGTGTCTGAATTAAAAGATGTACAAGTATCATGTATTAGTAGTGATCAGACAAAGAAAAAGGTTTTTTTGTTTGTTTTTTTGAGATGAAGTCTCTGCCCAGGCTGGAGCGCAGTGGCACGGTCTTGGCTCACTGCATCCTCTGCCTCCTGTGTTCAAGCAGTTCTCTGCCCCAGCCTCCTGAGTAGCTGGGATTATAGGCGCCCGCCAGCCTGCCGGCTAATTTTTGTATTTTGAGTAGAGACAAGGTTTTGCCAAGTTGGCCAGGCTGGTCTTGAACTCCTGGCCTCAGATGATCACCTGCCTTGGCCTCCCGAAGTGTTGGGCTTACAGGAGTGAACCACTGTTCCTGGCCTGGAAGAAGTTTTTAATGGTAAAGATGTCATGGAATGAACAGGATTGGCTGGCATTATTTCTTGCTGTTAATAAGCAGTGAGAAATGTTTCCATTGTATGTTTCTTTGAAGCCCGCTTTCTGGTTGCTCCCTTCTTATTTCTTTCTCAGGCTTGTGGTATCTAGAGAGGGTCAGGTCATGGAGTACCTTCATAAAAATTATTGTACAAGTGGAACAAAACTCAGTAGTATCATGCCTAGAAATCTGATAAAGAAGCACTTTTAAAATAGAGCCTTGAAGTTAACAAACTTTTTTTTTTACCCCTTTACTGAAACCTAGAAAGAGGTCTGCAGTTTTTCCCTCCTGTCACCAGATCAAAGGGCTGTAGTAGTGTTTGCTTTTTTCTCAAGCAGTGAGGAATCAAAGGACTGAAGGGGCATTTGTTTTATCATATTACTTATAGGGACCCCTTACCTCCTATACCCATGACAAAGGAATATTTCTTATATCCCATAATGTTCTTTTAGTATCATACCTAGGTTTTAATGTCCTTACTGTTAGAGTAAAATAATCTGGGCAAGGCCAATTTTTAAAAATGGCAAATACAATCACATCACTTGATTCAGAATCTCACTCCCTAGCATCTCGCATAATGACTCATAAGAAGGAAAAAGCTAAATGCATGAAAGAGGTTCACTCTACCATTACTATAAAAAAGTTTTTTTTTTTTTTTTTTTTGCAACGGAGTCTCTCTCGGTCGCCCAGGCTGGAGTGCAATAGTGCAATCTCAGCGCATGAAACCTCTGCCACCTGGGTTCAAGCAATTCTCCTGCCTCAGCCTCCCAAGTAGCTAGGATTACAGGCATGTGCCACCATGCCTGGCTAATTTTTGTGTTATTAGTAGAGACGGGGTTTCACCATGTTGGCTAGGCTGCTCTCAAACTCCTGACCTCAGGTGATCCACCCGCATTGGCCCCCCAAAGTGCTGGGATTACAGGCATGAGACACTGTGCCTGGGCAAAAAAAAGTAAAAATTTGAAGTCAACTTAAGTGCCCCCAAATACAGAAGTGGTTAAAATGCTGATGACCTACTTTATGTACTGTGATGCAAATGCAAATGATAATCGTTACTGTGCAGCAACATGGAAGAGCTTGGTCAAAGCAGGATGTACCACATGACTGTAACTCCAAAATGTGCTTGCATGTGAGGAGAGATCAAGGGAATATGGAAAAATGAAGACATAATTGTATTAGGATGGTAGAATTTTGAGTGAATTTCTCCCCCAACTATTGGTAAAAATTTTTGTACTTAATTCATTGTGGGCAGCCAAATCTTTTAAAGATAAATTTGCATTTCTCTTTAAGAAAATGGCAGATGGTAGGAAGGGGATACTAGAAAACTAAAAGTAGTGCCCCTTTTGAAGACAAAACTAAAGCAAAGAAAAATACAATAAACATGAAAGAATACACAACATAATTAAAGCCTGGAATTGCTTTAGCAGTACGTGTATTGATTATTTAATTTTGTCCTTTAGAAGAAAGTTGGCCCAACACAATTATGTGGAAATTGGGATGTTGAAGAGGATTGGTAAAAGAAGTGGGAGGGTCAGGCCAGGCGTGGTGGCTCACGCCTGTAATCCCAGCACTTTGGAAGGCCGAGGCGGGTGGATCATGGGGTCAGGAGATTGAGACCATCCTGGCTGATATGGCGAAACCTTGTCTCTACTAAAAATACAAAAAAAAGCCGGGTGTGGTGGTGGGCACCTGTAGTCCCAGCTACTTGGGAGGCCAAGGCAGGAGAATGGCGTGAACCTGGAAGGCAGAGGTTGTAGTGAGCCGAAATTGCGCCACTGCACTCCAGCCTGGGCGACAGAGTGAGACTCCGTCTCAAAAAAAAAAAAAAAAAAAAGAGAAAAAGAAGTGGGAGGGTCAAAGCCAATGTGCAGGTTTAATTTTTTGTACGACCAAATAAACCGAATTTTTGGACCAACTTTGCTTCAGTCAATATTTGGTTATTTGCTTTGAAGCTATTTGTTTGCAATAATGCAATTAACATCCTCAACAGAGCCAAAGTCTGACCCTGAAATGGTCGCATCTTAACTAATTTTATCTTTTTTATAGAAATTGAACCCTTTGAGGACATGAAGTACTATTTCTTTTCTCTATACTTCTTGCTTTTGGTTTTTTCTTCACCACCAATTTATGACTACCAAAACCCCACAGATCCTTTAATTAACTCACAGCTGCCATCTTGCCACTGTAGATAGAATTCGGGAGCTGGTGATGAATGGGGAGAGAATAGAAAAACTAATAGACTGCAAGAATTTTAGACCTCTGTGGCCTTGCTGAACTGTTAATCCAGCCCCTTCACTTTACAGGTAAGTAAACAAGTCCCAGGAATCCAGCAGTGAACCTGTGTCTTAGGACTTCAAGTCTAGTGCCCTTTCTATTGTACTTCAAGGAGAGAACTGGAGGGAGAGTGAAGCCAAAATATTGACATTTTAGAGGCTGCTTTTTAAGAAAGGATAGGACATTGGACTTGATGTCATTATCATGTTAAGTTATAGAATTTTTAAAAACACTGTCACCTCAAAACAAAAATAGGTAAAAGATACGACCAGGCAGTTCACCAAAGAAAAATACAATAGACATGAAAGAATACACAACATAATTTAAGAAATGTAAATAACAAATGTCTATTGCTATCTCAAGAGAAAACATTTACTATGAGCTTTATTATTCAAACCATTGGCCTCATAGGGCTTCTTGTTGACATTCTACGCTAATTTTAAGAAATGTAATTATAACAGGAAAAAAATGAATGCAAATGATAAAAGACGAAGTATAACCTGTTCAATAAATTTTCTGAAAGTTATGGTAGTTTTAAACCTCTTTTTATTCATTCCCTCCAGTTCTGTCTAGCACCTATAAAGATGACTTATTGGCTGGATGTGGTAGCTCACGCCTGTAATCCCAGAACTTTGGGAGGCCAAGGTGGGCGGATCATGAGGTCGAGAGATCAAGACCATCCTGGCCAACATGGTGAAACCCTGTCTCTACTAAAAATACAAAAAATTAGCTGGGCATGCTGCTGCATGCCTATAGTCCCAGCTACTCGGGAGGCTGAGGCAGGAGAATCGTTTGAGTCCGGGAGGCGGAGGTTGCAGTGAGCTGAGATGGCACCACTGCACTCCAGCCTGGCGACAGAGTAAGCCTCCGTCTCAAAAAATAAAAATAAAAAAAAGATAAATTATCTCAGGTTGTATATGGCACTGATGGACCACTACGAAGGAAGCTGTGAAGGGCTCAAATCAGTTGAGAATAGGTATCGCCACCTCATTTTACTTGCCTTTCCTGCCATACACAACCAGAAAAGCTGGTTCATCTCTGACTGAGGAAATATTTTCATGCTTATTCAGAAGATTCTGCAGGATCCTCAGGAAGACAAAGCCAAAGAATAAGAACAGTCAAAGTAGGAACAGGACCGAAAGTCTGCACAGTTACTGGAAGGTGTCATGCTGAAGAAGGCAGAGATAGGACTTTGAAATGAGGCCAAATGCATTTCAGTAAAGCCAAGATTAAGGGGACTGAGTGGGTTATCTGTTGTTGGCAAGCAATGTGCCACATCTTTGAAGGTCTAAGCTAGCCCAGGAGTTCTGATAAGAGCTTTGAACTTAATATTGCTGACACAAAAATAGGTTTCCTCAGATCCTATTTGGAAGTAAACTGGGTAAAAGTGATAAATAGTACTGCTTTTTAAAGTTGATTATATATTTTAGAGGTGGGTCAGTCAGACCATATAGAGATGCTTCATTTTAATCCTGTGTAGCAAGAATTGACAAAAATATTCTCTGTAAAGAGCCATTTAGTAACTATTTTAGAGTAGGCTGCATAGTCTCTTTTGCAGCTACTCAGCTTCATACAACATGTAAACAAATGGATGTGACTGTATTTTTTTAAAAACTTTGTTAGACACTAGCGTTGGACTCTTACACAGTTTTTATATGTTTTGACATTTCTTTTGATTTTTTCCAACCATTTAAAAATGTAACATAAAGCATTTTTAGCTTGTGAGGTGTACAAAAATGAGCAGTGGGCCATGTTTCGCCTGCAGGCCACATTTTGCCGATCTTTGCTCTATAGCATCACTGCCAGTAGAAATACAATGCTAGCAATATGTTATGGACTGAATGTTTGTGACCCCCAAAATCCATATTTTGAAGCTCAAACCCCTGGCGTGTCAACATTTGGAGATGGGACCTTGACGGATGTACTTAAGGTTAAATGAGGTCACAAGGGTGGGGTCCTGATCCTATAGGATTAGTGTCCTTATAAGAAGAAACGCCAGATACACTCATTGAGGAAATGCAGAACATTGTAACCTTACTGGTTTAGAAACCATAATACTGGCAGGCTTGCTGGTCTTCATTTTTTATTATTTTGAATGTCTTCTTTCAAGTATTTTATGTATCCAGACCCAATTTTTATGATAAGGGAATTTCTTTCAAACTGTTAGGTGAAGTCTTTAATTATGAAGTTGGCTTAAACCATTAAGTAGTCTTAATGGGAACATCCATCTTAAAAATTAACTGGACGGCCAGGTGCGGTGGTAATGCCTGTAATCCCAGCACTTTGGGAGGCCGAAGTGGGCAGATCGCCTGAGGTCAGGAGTTCGAGACCAGCCTGACCAACATGGAGAAACCCCGTCTCTACTAAAAGTACAAAATTAGCCGGGCGTGGTGGTGGTGCATGCCTGCAATCCCAGCTACTCCGGAGGCTGAAGCAGGAGAATTGCTTGAACCCGGGAGGCTGAAGCAGGAGAATTGCTTGAACCTGGGAGGCGGAGGTTGCAGTGAACCGAGATTGCGCCACTGCACTCCAGCCTGGGCAACAAGAGCAAAACTCTGACTCAAAAAAAAAAAAAAAAAAAAAAAAAAAAAATTTACTGGAAATGTAGAGTAGAAATTTTAAAAAATGTGGTCATGACTAATGCCTATATCCATTTCCCAAAAAGGGATTTGCACATGTCCTCACATTGCAGAACCACATTGACACGCAGGGAAACATGCTGACATCATTCTTCCAACATCCTTAGTTTGGATTTTACGAAACATTTTTTTCCATTTCTCCTTTTTCTGTGTGTAATCCTTTCTTAGATTCTTGGAAAAATAATCAAGACTTTTTCTTGGGGCTGTATTTGCAATCATAGGCATATATCTAGTGTGTTGATGAAAAGTGATCATCAACATTGTTTTACTTAAAAAAAAAAAACTTGCATCAACATTGTTCAAAAGTATACGTAAGTATGTAAAAAAAAGTACTCTTAAATCAGAAGCACTTATTAGAGTTGATAAATGGCAGTTCTTCATGTCACTGTTTTAGAAATTTAACTTAGGTTATGGACTAGTTCAGGCTTAGATAACTCTGGAAGCCTTTGCACTTTCAAATATGCTTTTTAATAGTTGAGTTTCTACACAACATAATATTTTATAACTTAAATGGAAGTAAAGTGAAATGCCAAAATGCCAGTTGATTCTGTTACTGTGTGCATCCCTCCATTCCAGAATTCCAAAAATATCAGACATAATGACTTTTATTTGTATTTTGTATTATTAGATTTATCAGATACAAAATTGCTCTTTTAAACTGCTATTTCTAAACACTCTTCATTTCTTTAGTTATCTTGTGAACTGATAATAGTTTGCAGACTAGTGCCTGCCCATGAACCACTTTAAGCATTGGTCTAGATGGCTTTCACTTATACCATGAGCCAGCAGATACTGTAGATTATTTGGCTGTTTTTAAACAGAGAATGAACATCATATCATAGTGTTGGTTATTAATGTTTGAGCAAGATATTAGGGTTGTCTCAATGTCTCAGTCATTGCAGAGTGCTTTGTGTATGTGTGTGTGTGTTTTTTTTTTAACAATTGATTTGGAAACATTTATCTTAAGGTGTTAGGGTTATTTTTATTCTTTAGTATTTACAGTGTAAACTGAACTCCAATGAAATAGAGCTTATTTTGATATATAATTTTTAAAGTTATTTTTTATAAGTCTGTGGGTAGATAGCAGTCAAATGGGAACTTTATTTCCCTAATAGAAGAAAAAAATAAAGTATTTTTGTCAAGTATTTCTGTTTTATTCATTCATGGAATGTTTGTTTCCAGGAAATTTTGGAATATACAATAAACCAGCTTCTTATAACTCCACTTTAAGTGAGCCATAGGTCAAATAATGACCAGCAAAATGTAATGCACATGTGCCTCTTACTCCCTGTTAGAGGAATTGAGGCACTTTGGTAACCCTACAGGCCTGGATTAGTCCAGTTCATTGGCACCAGCATTTTCAAGAATTTATTGTGGCTGGCCACGGTGGCTCACGCCTGTATTCTTGGCACTTTGGGAGGCTGAGTTGGGCCGATTGTTTGAGCCCAGGAGTTCAAGACCAGCTCGGGCAACATAGGAAACCCTGTCTCTACAAAATATATAAAAATTAGCTGGACATGGTGGCGTGTCCCTGTAGTTCCAGCTACTTGGGAGGCTGAGGCAGGAGGATCACCTGAGCCCAGAAGTTGAGGCTGTGGTGAGCTGTGATTGTGCCACTGCACCCCAGCTTGGGTGATACAGTGAGACCCTGTCTCAAACAAGCAAAAGAGATTGTATTATGTTTTGAAAAACATAGCGTTTACAGAAATTCTGTGTTATTCTTCTATCTCCTACAGCTTGGTTTAAAGAAGCTTTATGGAAAACTATAGACTAACCTCCTTTTCCTTAGATTTTTTTTTCCCCCATGTTATAGCAGAGAATCAGCCAGGGTTAGATTCCTGGGCTTGTGACCTCTACAGTTGCACAGGGCTCTGCTCAGAAGGGTCCCATACTTGGCTTAATGCTCTGCTGTCAGCATCTTGAAAATTCTTAATAATTTTATATTTAATCTTGTTTTGTGAGTTAAGCCCAGTGGGCCAATGGAGGCTGTTCTAGGGGTCTGGGTTTGGCTCATGTGAGGTACACCTTCCCACCTCCCTAGGATGGACTCTCAGTGGCTGGCTTCCTGTACCCTTGCACCCCAGGCCCTTCTTGGCCCCCACCCCATGTTCCCTGTTGCCCTCACCTTGGGTGATTACTGGGTCACACGGGGGAGGAGGAAACCCGTGTTCTGCTGTCACCCTCCACCTCTTGCTGGGTCCTGGGTACAAGCTCAGGGAGGGTTGGAATCAGGCGTCTGTGACTCACAGTGTTGTGGGGAGTGGTGGTGGTCATTTTATCCCAGGCTGGCAGCGTGCTGGCATATTGATGAGCAGCTGCTGGAACGATGTTTTGTCCTGACCCTGGACCGGACTCCGTATCTTGGCTTTAGTCTAGCTCACTTCTCAGCATTCCTTGGAAGCCCACCTCAACTGCAGAGACAAAGAAGAATATGCTTTGGGATTTTAAAGATGGAACCCAATATGCTACCAATTGGAAAGCAGTTCAGATTCTGGCTGGGCTGAGTCACTGATTTTCCAGGCAAGTGAAACTTTAATGGACCCACTGGTGCCCTTTGTTCACTGTGGGCTGGCTGGGGAGGACCCCTTGCCTTTAAAGAACCCTGTGCTCTTTAAAGCTTCCAGGGCACAATTGAGATCCTTGAGGTACAGTTCATCCATGCAGACCTAGCACCTGCTTTAGGTAAGGGCTCTTGTTGCTTCTTGTTCTTATCAGGTTCTTATCATGTTCAGCTTAGCTTCCTGCTTCCTCAGAGAGAAGTGGTGGGTTCTGTTTTAGGCTTTTCTTTTTTGGTGGTGGTGGGAGGTGTCAAACCACATTATTGAAGGGAATGGGGGTGGTAAAGCAGTGGTGAGGACGATGAGATGCGACCGCCTCAGCCAGGCCAGGAGCTCACCTCCCAGGCCGTGCCCTGCAGGCACTGAAAACTGTTTTAGGCTTTTCTGCATGGTTGGAATTTACTCTTAGTCACTGTCACTCATCCCCTGGAGAGGGGTACTGAGCATAATCACTGTTGGTATTTTATTTACTACCAGTTCTTCATCATTACTGAGACTCATTCCATCTGGAAAATAAACATTGCCTCATCTGTTCATGGTATATTTTTACACTTGCCTTTCACTCAAATGTTGCATATTAACTTGCCTTCTGAAAAGATCAGCATGATCTTGGAGCCTGATGTGATCTGGATCTTATTATCATGTATGTTTTTATCATCAGGTGCTGCTTTGGACTCTGGCCCATTCCTCCCACCTGTCATCATCCTATCTGGTTGATCTCTGCCTGGTTCCATAGTAACTTGGCTTTTGGAGTTTTATTTCTTCTCTAACCTACTCTTTCCTTCCCTGTCAAATATAATTCTCTCATGAGCAACTGTGCCTGATATTCCCAATGCATAGGCCATAGCTCAGGTTGTTTAAATGCTTGCAAGGAAGTCTCTTCAGATTACTACAGGGTAAAAGGATCCATTCCCTTTCACCCTCTCATTACTTACTGAATCAATTATTTATTTACTTGTGTAATTCACATCCATGCTCAGGTATGTGTTTAGTTTACCTCTGAGACTGTGACTCCCTCTAGACAAGGGTCTTTTTCTGGTATTAGTCCAGTGTCTAATTTCGTGAGGACAGAATCAGGGCAAGACCTACTGGCTGAGACTTGCTGCTGCCTCAGTTATTTGGTTTACTGTTTAAGCCCTTGAGCCAGGAGGTGACAGTATCTTCGCCTGATTCTTTTGTGCTCCAATAGTTGGATAACCAGAAACAGTTCCTAAATATTCTGATGTCGGTCTAAGGGGCAATAGAAGCCTGAATCTGAGCCCCTTGGCAGGGATGGTTTCCCTGGCTTACTGGATTTGAGTCTTTGTCCTCCTAAATACTAACTTCTGTGACCCTTGGCTCAAGGAGTCCTTTCTAACCTAAATGCCCTCCTGAAGAAAGTGCTGATATTCATCAGAAAAAAAAGTAGGGTTTGTGTTATGTTACCATCTGGGACACACTGGCTTTAATCCTCTCCCCTCTTCTTTTCCTTTTAAAATGTTCAAGAATCCCCAGAATTGAGGGTCAGTCCTGGATCAGAAGGGGAGAAAAGTCAGCCAGTCAGAGGTCAGAAAGGGGCCTTGTGTTCCAGTGCCCTACTTCAGAGGGCTTGAGAGCCTCATTAAGAGCAAACCAAATACTCTGAGGTCCTTGAGATGGAGGAGTTCTTGATTAGTAATGGGCTTTTTGATTGGCAGGAAGTTGGTAAACTGTAGGTAATAGGATTGGCCATAGAAATATAGGGAAATACTGTAGCCTTGTAGTATAGTTTGAAGTCAGGTAGCGTGACGCCTCCGGCTTTGTCCTTTTGACTTAGGATTGTCTTGGCAATGCGGGCTCTTCTTTGGTTCCATATGATAGGAAATATAGGCCATAGAAATATAGGGATCTCTATGCTTTCAACTCTTGTGAAGTTAGGACTGAACCAAATTATTTGGGGTTCATTGGTGGCTAAGAAATTAACTTTTATACTTATAGTTAGAAAAAAAACTTAAAGAACTTTTATTAATTCTTCCCCAATAGAGTGATTTTTTTTTTTTAGAGACGGAGTCTGTCTCTGTTGCTAAGGCTGGAGTGCAATGGTGCAATCATGGTCACAGCTCACAGCAGCCTTGACCTCCCAGGCTCAAGTGACCCTCCCACCTCAGCCTCTTGAAGTAGCTAGGACTACAGGCATGCACCACCATACCCAGCTAATTTTTGTATTTCTTGTAGAGATGAGATTTTGTCATGTTGCCCAGGCTAGTCTCCAACTCCTGGGCTCAGGCCATCTGCCCGCCTTGGCCTCCCAAAGTGCTGGGATTACAGGCATGAGCCACCATGCCCAGCCAGAATGATTTTCCTTTGTCGAATTCTCAAAATTTTATTCTGGCTTAGGTAATTGAGTAGGAATGGCAGAGAGTAATAATTTTCAGTGTAATCTTTAGCATTACATGAATCTCTACAAACATGAAGTAAAAATTTCTTTGTAGACTTTCTATAGGAAAAATAAATGTTTATAGATCTGCTTATCAACTGTCTGTTCTTCCTACCTCTGCAATTTCATTCATTGATAACTGTCAGAGTTCAAGTTCAGTTCATTGTACAGTTTCTGGGAATTTTCCTCACTGTTAATTAGTAAGACTTTGAATCATTAAGTGCTGATGACTACATGGCACAATTCGTTAAAGACAGTCATACTTTAACCTTAGTACAGCTATAATGGGAAGGTGAAATACAACTAGGAAAGTATCTTATTAAAGTATTTTACATTTTACTAATAAAATTTATTTAAACCCTGAATTAGTGTTTATTTTTGTTTCCAAATTCTCCGTAACATCGCAGTAGATCCATGAATACTGCCAAAAGACATATTTTAATCCAAAGATCTTTCTGCATCTGTAACTTACCACGCTAAAGCTCACATTATCATTAAAAGCAGCATTGTCATTAAATTATAGACATTTATTAGTTCGTCTCCAGGGCTAATGGGAGTGGTTTGGAGTAAACCTTTGTAGAAACAACAATATGTTTTGATAAATGCATTTGGGCGTGGACTGGTTATCACCTACCTCCTCATGACGTTTCTGGAAAGATGTGATCTGGAAAACCAGGACACATTTATGGTAAGATGTTATGATTAGGGCTCATTGAAAAACTCTGACTTCATGAGTTCACCAAAAAACTGTTCTATCCACATCATATCAAACTGCCCCTGAAATTCCTTTGCTTCTGTTAAATTTTTCTTGACAGTCTGAATAGGGGCATGTAATTTTTTTTGGATTTTTCTGTGGTTAAATAAATATCCTTTACAACTCTCTTTACTCTTGAATATCAGTAAGAGTTTATATTTATACTGTATATTTCTATTAGGATTCCTTTCAATTGCTATATAAAAAATGTACAGTCTGTTTACTGCCTTAAACCTTCTGGTGTATTTTTATATAAAGTAACACCCTTAATTCTAACTTGGCCAACAGGTAGGATGGTATTATTATTATCTTCATTTTACAGATAAGGAAACTGAGGCTCAGATTGACTAGATCAAACAAGAGTTGTCTGGAAAACTTAGGATGCAAGCCTAAATCTTTGGACTCAAATACTGCTCTACACTGAATTACAGTTATATACTGATTTCTATTATAAATTCTTAGAGAAGACAGACATAGAAATTAGTAACTTGACTCAGTAGTGACTTAGTTCAAACACAGGCACATGCATATTTTATGGTATATGTTTATATCTGTCTAGTATTCATAATAAATGTCAGATTTATAATTGATAGTGCCCCATTTCTAGATTTATAGCTGAAACCTTTAACTACTTTAGTAGGAATTATCTTAAAGTCCTAGAATAATAAATATTAAGATTTTGAAGACTGCTGAAAACCGTGTTCCAGGCTGGGTATTACCTTAGTTTTTTCCATGTAATGAGTGAGGAGCCAGTGGGACTGGTGTTTGGTTGTAAAGGGTAGGTTGACTTCACCAGGAGGTGTTTCTTGGTGTTTATGGATCCTCTTTTTCATACTCATCCTTTGATTAGCTTCTTCTTATACTTCATGCTTATACAGTTGCAGCTGAATGGTAAGTAGGTAGAAATATGCATTGACTAATGTTGAAGTATATCTAAGAGCATCATATTCATGCTACTACTGAGCACTGTGCCCTAGATGAAGTGTGAGATTAAAGAACTTTATTGCTTACCATGTTTCTTTTTGATCTAGTTAGAGTCATGTGAGGCAGTTCATGACTGTTTTAGGATGTTATAACATATCCACATAGTACTTTATACTTTTCAATTTGTTTTTATATATTTTTCCTCACTATAAGCCTGTCAAGTCTAGTGCGATGACATGGTTATTAATATATTACAAATGAAGAAATCTGACTTGGAGGTAGTATAGCACTGTGGTTAAGAATAGAAGTTCTTATATTTTTATATGAATTATATATTATGAATCAGACCAGAATACTAGCTCTACCAGTTACTAGCTGGGTGATGGTGCAGCATCTTCATCTCTCAAAGCCCAGGTTTTCTCATTGTAAAATGGAGGACCTTGTAGGATTTTTGGGTAGCTTAAATGAGATACTAGGTAGAATTAAAAGTAACAGCAAAAACCGCAATTACTTTTGCACCAACCTGATAGAACAGTGGAGGCATATAGTAGGCATTGAATAAATGTTGGTAGTATTATTTTCAGAGGTTATTACTCATTTAACTCAACAAAAATTGAGAGCCCCTTTCTATACGCTAGTCACTGTGCTAGGCATCAGGAACACAGGGCAAACTTGATAGGGTGCTTACTCTGATGGAATTTACATTTTAGTGGTAGAAATGGTAAGTGAGTCAACAAGAATTTTATGGAGTGACAAGGACTTTGAGGAAAGCAAAACGGGACAGTGCTTGAGAAGGGTGCTAGTTGGGAAGTCCTATCACACGAAGTGGTATTTGATCTGAGACCTGAGTGACCATAGCCACGTGAATACCTGGAGAATCACTTCCCGGGAGGACACAGAAGCACCGAAGATGAAAGGCAGGATCACAGGCAGCACATTTTATTGGTACGGTGTGGAGGTAGAGGGACTGGATTGTGTAGGGTATGTAGGCCAAGGTAAAGAGCTTGGATTTCTTCTAAGTGTGGGATTTTGAGCAGGGGAGTAATGTGTCTTATTTTGGGTGGGCGCTAGGCCAGGTACTGTGAAGGAAATAAAGGTATAGAAGAAATACGTCTTTCTTGCTAGAATCTTATGTGTCATACAACTAGTGGTGGCTGATCAGCAGTTAGAACTGCGGCGTTCTTGCTGGTGTACTCCTAATCTGATCATTGGATGATATTTATCACGTATTCTCTCAGCTGTCATCTCTAAAGTGGCATTATGGTTCTTGTTATCTGTCAATGAATCTGTTTGCTCTAACAGTCCGAAGGGGCCTTAAGGGTGGAAATAGAGTAGAGGGAAAGGGGTGAAGAGACTGTTTCTAAACACTAGACACAAAATAGGGATTAGGAAGTAGTGAGGGTTAGGGGAAAAAGCAAAATCCTGTTGTGCAACTGTGGCTTCTTGAGATTACATGAGTGAACCTGCGTGTACTGGGTCATGTCTTCCCTATTCACCAAGCTGAATCCAGGCCGAACCCAAGATTACTGCTGCCCTTGCTCTGAGGCTTCAGACTGTTAGTAGCTTCTCTCATCTCCACTGAGGCCAAAAGGGGCAGTGATACCCTTGAGTTTTCTTCTTAAAACACGGTTTCATTTCCTTGGAAGTTTGTTTCTTTGAATCATTCTGTCAGTTTAACTATTACCATCAATTGGTTAGCATTCTAATAATAATTATAATTATAGCAAACATTTATTGAGTGTTTAAGAAGAGCCAGTTCCAAGCTTTTTTTATCTCCATTATTCTGCTATTTTCCTTCCCATTTTACCGATGAGGAAAATGAGGCACAGAGTGGTTAATTAATCTGTTTGAGGTCCCGCAGCAGATCAGTGATGCCAGAGTTCAAACCCACACTTAACTCTACACTAGATACTGTTTTCTTAATTATTTCTTCACAATAATATGTTTAATAATTACTTATTGGTTATTTAGTGGTCTGATAAGAAGAGGGAGCAGTGCTCTTCTTTTGGAGAAGAAAGGTTGGCTGATCAAGACACACTGGTTGGTTTGAAGAAAAAATATAGATGTTAATTCCATAACACCACACTCTAAATCTTTCTACTGTGACAAGTTCCACCTGTGTACCACTGGAAGTCGGATGCAGTAAGGAAGGCTATTTATTGAGGAGAGAACGAATACCTCTGTGTTCAAGAGAGATTATATTGTTCCTTATAGAAGATAGAAGGGGGCTTGCCAGTGACAGATTATGATGCTTACCTCCTTAGTGGTTTTTTATTGCACAGACTATAATAATAATTATAAAAATTTGTAAATCAATAAAAATTTTTACCCTGACAAATTGTTTTTATTTTTTCATATTCACTTCCAATTCTTATGTGTGTATAAGCTGTACAAAGTCATAGAGTGTCTACTTATTTTTCATTTAACATTATGCTATAACAGGTTTTAAAGTTAGGCAGTAAGCCTTTCCGGTAAAAAGGAAAAGACTGAAATATGAAAAGGCTACGAGGCATTTTTAATTGATTGGAATGATGCCTACCAGGCAGCCCACGTCAGTTTTGGAGCTGGCCTTGGAAGGAACAGCTGTGTGTTTGGACCTTGGAGTAGTCTGTCAGGCTTCCAAGAAAGTGGGCAAAGAAGGGAGGGGGGGTTGGGGGCACAAGTGGAAAAATACGGTGGTTTGGAACTGATGTGAAACTATCAAGCTGGTTGAGTTCAGTGTTAGAAAATAGGAAAAACAAAACAATCTCTACCTGATATGGTACTTTAATTAAGGTTAGTGCTTTAGTGAATAGGAAATATATTACAATTTATCAGAATTATCAGTATTTTGTTCTTGTCAGTGGCTTATATTTAATAGGTAAATGTTATAAAGCCAGTTTTATCAGTGAAAGAACAAAGTTCTTGACAAACGCTATTTTAGTGATAAAGCTGTTATTCTGTATTTAAATTCAGTTTAACTCAAAGTGGTTTTTAAGTTTTACATTTGTGTAACTATAGACTAGCCATATGGCATTCAAAGGCCTCCAAGATATAACTCCAGACACCCTTAGGATGGAATCCCATATTCAGAATCTTTACTGACAGCTCACCATATCCAAATTGCCTTTTCTCTCTTGGACCTCTGGATGTGACAAGGGATAACTTGAGTGAAAGGCCACAGGACAAAGTAGAGATGCTGTTAAATCTCAGTGCAAAGGCCTGAGACAATTGATAGAGACAATTGTTTCTCTTTTCTCCCTCATAAAATAAGTCAAATTCAAAATGTTTATTTTTTATTTTTTTATTTTTTGCTTTGACGCATTGTGTTCAGTCTGATTGAGGTCATCTTACACAGCAAAATCCAAAATCCTGAGAAAATAATTTGTACAACTAGAATTCAAAAATTAGGTTTTGCATTAAGTTCAAGCTATCATTTCTTTAAGAAAACCTACACTGGAGTTACAAACTGGAATATTTGGTTATGAGACACAGTCATCGTATCAGAATATGTCGTTTGCTGCTAACACTTATTTGTATGTTTTGAAGACCTGCTCCCTGCCATACTTCATCATAACAAAAAACAGGAGACATATGTTAGTACTGTAGCATATATAGTCATGGGGAATGTGCTCTAAATGAAATGCCATCACAGTGGAGTCAACACAGTATTTCTAGGGGAGAAGGTCTTCCTGTTAAACTCACGTGAAGGCATTCTTCTCAACTACGGGAACTTGTTTACGTGCCATCTAGAAGACAGCTGAGATAGTCTTCAGTGAATCTGTTCACTGACATGTTGCTAGTTCCTTTGTGTTTACATGTAAACAGTGCTTAGAAGCGTCTTTCCCCAAGCTGTTCTTTTTTTGATGGGCTCCACCTTTTTGGGGGAGTATCAGTTGAATGAGCACTGTTGTACTCTCAGCACTAGACACTCTGTGTGTGTGGAGCTCCCTTGTGGCTTGGTAGCATTACCTCTGTATTACATGTTGTAGCCTCACCAGGCAGAAGGGCCATTCACTTCTGCTGCTACTTACCAGCACCTCTGTTTCCTCGAGTTTGTTACCCTCCCACCACCTGGGCCTTGGACCTGGGTCTGTTGAGCTATTATCCATGCTCCCACCTGCCCATCTCTGCTCTGATAGAATCTACTAGGATAATAAAGTAGCTTTTCCCCACCAGGATGTTTTTTAAATAGACGTACAGCAATGTATAATGGTTAAGAACATGATCCAAACTGTGTCTGATTTTGAATCCCGGCTGCGTTACTAGCTATGTAATCTTGAGAAAACTACTCAATCTTTCTGTGCCTTAATTTTCTTAGATATAAAGCAGATACTAATCATGCCCTCATAAGGTAGGTATGAGGATTAAATGAGTATTTGTAAAGCACTTAAAACAGTGACTGACTTGGGCTACCCTCTTTGGGTCTCCTCCCTTTGTATGGGAGCTCTGTTTTCACTCTATTAAATCTTGCATCTGCACACTCTTCTGGTCCATGTTTGTTACGGCTCAAGCTGAGCTTTCACTTGCCGTCCACCACTGCTGTTTGCCGCCATCGTAGACCCACCGCTGACTTCCACCCCTCCAGATCTGGCAGGGTGACCGCTGTACTTGTGATCCAGTGAGGCAGCGCCCATCGCTTCTCCCAGTCGGGCTAGAGGCTTGCCATTGTTCCCGCACGGACTGAGTGCCTCGAGTTTGTCCTAATTGAGCTGAATAGAGCTATAACATTCACCGTGTGGCCCAAGATTCCATTCCTTGGAGTCCGTGAGGCCAAGAACCCCAGGTCAGAGAGCAAGAGGCTTGCCACCATCTTGGAAGCGGCCTGCCACCGTCTTGGGAGCTCTGAGAACAAGGACCCACTGGTGACATTTTGGCCACCATGAAGGGACTTCCAAAGTGGTAATATTGGACCATTTTCACTTGCTATTCTGTTCTACCCTTCCTTAGAATTGGAGGAAAATACTGGGCACCTGTTGGCCGGTTAAAAACAATTAGTGTGGCCACCAGACTTAAGACTCAGGTGTGAGGCTATCTGGGGAAGGACTTTCTAATAACCCCCAACCCTTCTCGGTTGGGAGCATTGGTCTGCCTGGAACCAGCTTCCACTTTCAATTTTCCTGGGGAAGCCGAGGGCCGACTAGAGGCAGAAAGCTGTCGTCCCGAACTCCTGGCATTAGCCGGTTGAGATCATGGCACAGCCAGAAGTCTCAACAGTTGCCCATGTGTGCACCGCTACCTTTCCTTCAGACCCATACGTCCTGGGCCCCAAACATGACTTTCTTGAAAGTGTAGCCGCAAAATTCTCCTTACCTCTGAATCTACTTCCTTGGATCCCTGCCTTCTAGGTACTAATCATTCAGACTTTCATTTCCTCTAGCAAGTTGTATCTCCAAAGGGATCTAAGGAAGCTCTATGCTGTGTCCTTAGGCCCCTAGGCTCTGAACCCAGAGAGTCTTGTCCCTGGTGTCCCTCCCAATTTAGGCATACAGCTCTCGACATGGGCAGTTATGTAGGACCCGTTCCCCACCACCCTTGCCAGGGTCCCAAGTTTGTAAAGGGCTAGGAGGAGAGAGAGAGAGAAAGACAGAGACAGAGGGGAGACAAAGGGAGAGAGACAAAGAGGGGGTCAAAGAGAGAAAGAAAAAGATAGAAGTAGTAAAGAAAAAACAATGTGCCCTATTCCTTTAAAAGTCAGGGTAAATTTAAAACCTATAAATGATAATTGAAGGTCTTCTCCATGACCCTATAACCCTGGAATACCACTTTGTTGTCGGTGTAAACAAGGGCGTGGCCCGAAAACACCGAGACCACTGACAACCTGTAGCCTTCCTATCAAAAATCCTTAACCCGGTAACCCGCGGATGGGCCAAATCCGTTCAGTCGGTAGTGGCAACTGCTTTGCTAAAAGTAGAAATCTAACTTTAGAGGACACCTCATTGTGAGCACACCTCACCAGTTCAGAACTATCCTAAGTCAAAAAAGCAAAAAGGTAATTTACTAACTCAGAAATCTTAAAGTATGGGGCTATTCTGTTAAAAAAAGGTGATTTAACATTAGCCGCTGAAAATTCCCTTAACCCAGCAGATTCCCTAACGGGGATTTAAATCTTAATTATTGCAAAGGTCCGACAGACCTAGGAGGAACGCCCTTCAGGACAGGACAATAGATGGTTCCTCCTGGGTGATTGAGGGAAAAAAACCAAACCGTAATGGGTATTCAGTAATTGATAGGGAAACTCTTATAGAAGCAGAATTAGGAAAATTGCCTAATAATTGGTCTGCTCAAACGTGCGAGCTGTTTGCACTCAGTCAAGCCTTGAAGTACTTACAGAATCAAAAAACTCTATCTCAATCCTGACTCAAAAGGTTACCTACACCCTCTCTGAAATGAATTTGCATAAGAACTGTTGTTTATGGGAGTGCATCTTGATGGGGCAACTGGGTTGCTATGAATACTCAGGAACCCAGCCCAGGTCTAGGACTCACCCCTGAGCACAAAGGTAATGTTGGGCAAGCTGGTAAAGGACCACTAGAATCCAGCAGCACAGACCCCTTTGTTTGTGGTCAAGAAGGGCAGGAAAAGGGGTGAGGAGTGCTACATCGGTGAGCGTAAATAATCCGATAAGCAGAGGTCCTTGGGTGGTTACGCACCCTAGAAAGGAATAAGCGTTAGGACCATAGAGGATGCTCTAGGACTAACGCTCATCAGAAAATGACTAGGGGTGCTGACATCCTATGTTCTTTTTTCAGATTGGAAACGTTCCCCCCAAGGCAAAAATGCCCCTAACATGTATTCTAGAGGATTGGGACCAATTTGACCCTCAGACGCTCACAAAGAAACGACTTACATTCTTCTGCAGTACCGCCTGGCCACAATATCCTCTCAAGGGGGAGAAACCTGGCCCCCTGAGGGAAGTATAAATTGTAACACCATCTTACAGCTAGACCTCTTTTGTAGAAAAAAAGTCAGATGGAGTGAAGTGCCATATGTACAAACTTTCTTTTCATTAAGAGACAACTTGCAATTATGTAAAAAGTGTGATTTATGCCCTGCAGGAAGCCCTTAGAGTCCACCTCCCTGCCCCGGCATCCCCCAGACTCCGTCCCCAACTAATAAGGACCCCCTTCAACCCAAACGGTCCACAAGGAGATAGACAAAGGGGTAAAGAATGGACCAAAGAGTGCCAATATCCCCTGATGATGCCCCCTCCAAACGGTGGGAGGAGGAGAATTCGGCCCAGTCAGAGTGCGTGTACCTTTTTCTCTCTCAGACTTAAAGCAAGTTAAAATAGACCTAGGTAAATTCTCAGATAACCCAGATGGCTATATTGATGTTTTACAAGGATTAGGGCAATCCTTTGATCTGACATGGAGATATATAATGTCACTGCTAAATCAGACACTAACCCCAAATGAGAGAAGTGCTGCCATAACTGCAGCCCGAGTTTGGCGATCTCTGGTGTCTCAGTCAGGTCAATGATAGGATGACAACAGAGGAAAGAGAATGATTCCCCACAGGCCAGCAGGCAGTTCCCAGTGTAGACCCTCAATGGGACACAGAATCAGAAGATGGAGATTGTTGCCACAGACATTTGCTAACTTGCATGCTAGAAGGACTAAGGAAAACTAGGAAGAATCCTATGAATTATTCAGTGATGTCCACTGTAACACAGGGAAAGGAAGAAAATCCTACTGCCTTTCTGGGGAGACTAAGGGAGGCATTGAGGAAGCATACGTCTCTATCACCTGACTCTATTGAAGGCCAACTAATCTTTAAGGAAAATTTATCACTCAGTCAGCTGCAGACATTAGAAAAAAACTTCAAAAGTCTGCCTTAGGCCCAGAGTAAAACTTAGAAACCCCATAACCTCGGTTTTTTATAATAGAGATCAGGAGGAGCAGGCAGAACGGGACAAACAGGAGAAAGAAAAGGCCGCTGCGCGACAGAGCGAGACTCTGTCTCAAAAAAAAAAAAAAAAAAAAAAAAAAAAAACCAGAAGCCACCGCTTTACTCATGGCCCTCAGCAAGCGGACTTTGGAGGCTCTGGAAAAGGGAAAAGCTGGGCAAATCAAATGCCTAATAGGGCTTGCTTCCAGTGCGGTCTACAAGGACACTTTAAAAAAGATTGTCCAAATAGAAATCAGCCACCCCCTCGTCCATGCCTCTTATATCAAGGGAATCACTGGAAGGCCCACTGCCTTGGGCGACGAAGGTCCTCTGAGTCAGAAGCCACTAACCAGATGATCCAGCAGCAGGACTGAGGGTGCCCGGGGCAAGTGCCAGCCCATGCCATCACCTCACAGAGCCCCGGGTATGCTTGACCATTGAGGGCCAGGAGGTTAACTGTCTCCTGGACACTGGCGTGGCCCTCTCAGTCTTACCCTCCTGCCCCAGACAGCTGTCCTCCAGATCTGTCACTATCCTAGTGGTCCTGGGACAGCCAGTCACTAGATACTTCTCCCAGCCACTAAGTTGTGACTGGGGAACTTTACTCTTTTCACATGCTTTTCTAATTATGCCTAAAAGCCCCACTCCCTTGTTAGGGAGAGACATTCTAGGAAAAGCAGGGGCCATTATACACCTGAACATAGGAGAAGGAACACCCGTTTGTTGTCCCCTGCTTGAGGAAGGAATTAATCCTGAAGTCTGGGCAACAGAAAGACAATATGGATGAGCAAAAAATGCCTGTCCTGTTCAAGTTAAACTAAAGGGTTCCGCCTTGTTTCCCTACCAAAGGCAGTACCGACCTGAGGCCCACCAAGGACTCAAAAAGATTATTAAGGACCTAAAAGCCCAAGGCTTAGTAAAACCATGCAATAGTCCCTGTAATACTCCAATTTTAGGAGTACAGAAACCCAACGGACAGTGGAGAGTTCGTGCAAGATCTCAGGATTATACCCAGCTGTACCTAACCCTTATACTCCGCTTTCCCAAATACTAGAGGAAGCAGAGTGGTTTACAGTCCTGAACCTTAAGGATGTCTTTTTCTGCATCTGTGTACATCCTGACTCTCAATTCTTGTTTGCCTTTGAAGATCCTTTGAACCCAACGTCTCAACTCACCTGGACTGTTTTACCCCAAGGGTTCAGGATGGCCCCCATCCGTTTGGCCAGGCATTAGCCCAAGACTTGAGCCAGTTCTCACACCTGGACACTCTTGTCCTTTGGTGGATGATTTACTTCTAGCTGCCCATTCAGAAACCTTGTGCCATCAACTCACCCAAGTGCTCTTAAATGTCCTCGCTACCTGTGGCTACAAAGTTTCCAAACCAAAGGCTCAGCTCTGCTCCCAGCAGGTTAAATACTTAGGGCTAAAATTATCCAAAGGCACCAGGGCCCTCAATGAGGAACGTATCCAGCCTATACTGGCTTATCCATATCCCAAAACCCTAAAGCAACTAAGAGGGTTCCTTGCCATCACAGGTTTCTGCCTAATCTGGATTCCCAGGTACGGCGAAATAGCCAGGCCATTATATACGCTAATTAAGGAAACTCAGAAAGCCAATGCCCATTTAGTAAGATGGATACCTGAAGCAGAAGTGGCTTTCCAGGCCCTAAAGAAGGCTCTAACCCAAGCCCCAGTGTTAAACTTGCCAACGGGGCAAGACTTTTCTTTATATGTCACAGAAAAAACAGGAATAGCTCTAGGAGTCCTTACACAGGTCTGAGGGACCACCTTGCAACCCGTGGTATACCTGAGTAAGGACATTGACGTAGTGGCAAAGGGTTGGCCTCATTGTTTACGGGTGGCGGCGGCAGTGGCAGTCTTAGTATCTGAAGCAGTTAAAGTAATATATGGAAGAGATCTTACTGTGTGGACATCTCATGATGTGAACCGCGTACTCACTGCTAAAGGAGACTTGTGGCTGTCAGACAACCGTTTACTTAAATCTCAGGCTCTATTACTTGAAGGGCCAGTGCCGCGACTACGCACTTGTGCAGTTCTTAACCTGGCCACATATCTTCCAGACAATGAAGAAATGATAGAACATAACTGTCAACAGGTAATTGCTCAAACCTATGCCACTCGAGGGGACCTTCTAGAGGTTCCCTTGACTGATCCCGACCTCAGCTTGTATACTGATGGAAGCTCCTTTGTAGAAAAAGGACTTTGAAAAGCAGGGTATGCAGTGGTCAGTGATAATGGAATACTTGAAAGTAATCCCCTCACTCCAGGAACTAGTGCTCAGCTGGCAGAACTAATAGCCCTCACTTGGGCACTAGAATTAGGAGAAGGAAAAAGGGTAAATACATATACAGACTCTAAGTATGCTTACCTAGTCCTCCATGCCCACGCAGCAATATGGAGAGAAAGGAATTCCTAACTTCTGAGGGAGCACTTATCAAACATTAGGAAGCCTTTAGGAGATTATTATTGGCTGTACAGAAACCTAAAGAGGTGGCAGTCTTACACTGCCAGGGTCATTGGAAAGGATAGGGAAATAGACGGGAACTGCTGAGCGGATATTGAAGCCAAAAGAGCCACAAGGCGGGATCCTCCATTAGAAATGCTTATAGAAGGACCCCTAGTATGGGGTAATCCCCTCTGGGAAACCAGGCCCCAGTACTCAGCAGAAGAAATAGAATGGGGAACCTCACAAGGACATAGTTTCCCTCCCCTCAGGATGGCTGGCCACCAAAGAAGGAAAAATACTTTTGCTTGCAGCTAACCAATGGAAATTACTCAAAACCCTTCACCAGACCTTTCACTTAGGCATTGATAGCACTCATCAGATGGCCAAATCATTATTTACTGGACCAGGCCTTTTCAAAACTATGAAGCAGATAGTCAGGGCTTGTGAAGTGTGCCAAAAAAAAAAAAAAAAAAAAAAAAATCACCTGCACTGCAGGTCATACATTTCAATCCTTGAATCCTTAACCTCCTTGTTAAGTTTGTCTCTTCCAGAATCGAAGCTGTAAATCTACAAATGGTTCTTCAAATGTAGCCCCAGATGCAGTCCATGACTAAGATCTACCATGGACAGCTGGACCGGCCTGCTAGCCCATGCTCCAATGTTAATGACATTGAAGGCACCCCTCCCGAGAAAATCTCAACTGCACAACCCCTACTACGCCCCAATTCAGCAGGAAGCAGTTAGAGTGGTCATTGGCCAACCTCCCCAACAGCACTTGGGTTTTCATCTTGAGAGAGGGCAGTGAGAGACAGGACTAGCTGGATTTCCTAGGCCAACTAAGAACCCCTAAGCCTAGCTGGGAAAGTGACAGCATCCACCTTTAAACATGAGGCTTGCAACTTAGCTCACACCTGACCAATCAGGTAGTAAAGAGAGCTCACTAAAATGCTAACTAGGCAAAAACAGGAGGTAAAGAAATAGCCAATCATCTATCGCCTGAGAGCACAGGGGGAGGGACAATGATCAGGATATAAACCCAGGCATTCAAGGTGGCAATGGCTACCCACTTTGGGTCCCCTCCCTTTGTATGGGAGCTCTGTTTTCACTCTATTAAACCTTGCAACAGCACAAAACAAAAACAAAAAAGAAGCAAGCAAACAAACAAAAGAAAAACAGTGACTGACTTATGATAAACATTATATAATTATAAAGTAAACCAAATACTTTTTTTCTAATTATAAAAGTCCTACACTAACACTGCAGAAAACTTGGGGAATTCAGAAAAGTTATTACTTAGTAAGAGTTGGAATGAATAAATAAGTGGGTAGTGAGGATGGCGGGCATGTGTTTCAGGCAGAGAGATACAAGATAAAGAACTAAAACTAGCATCTGGTCTTTGAACCCCTGGCCCGATTGTCTTATTCATCATGATGATTTGCTTATTTTTCCAATTTCTAAATCATTCCTCTGCTGTTGACAAAGAAATAAATTGTTATATTTGATAAGTGAATCTTCAGAGAACTGGCCTTGAGCCAGCTCTACAACTAACCAGCTCTGTGGCCCTTTGGAGAATTACTTAATATGTGTGAACCTCAGCTTTCCTACCAGTGAAATGAAGTTAGTCCTCCCTGTCTTGCAGGATTGCTGCAAGGATTTAACAACATATATATGTGCAGACCACTTAGTCCTGTGCCTGGCCCATTTGGTGATTTTTTTTTTTTTTAAGACAGGGTCTTGCTTGAATCTTGCCTAGGCTGGATTCAAACTCCTGGGCTCAAGTGATCCTCCTGCCTCAGCCTTCCAAGTAGCTGGGACTACAGGCATGCACCACTGTGCCTGGCTGCAATGCTCATTGAATGTTCTTTTTCCTTAGTTCCTTCCTAGCTCTTCTGACAGTTTTGGGGTTTATGTATGTAAGAAGGACTTGGTTGCCTCAGAGAGAGAGAATCCAGCAGAGTTACATAGCTCACCTCAAATCCTCTAAAAGCTGAATTCATAAGTAAACAAAGTGAGCATATTGGTTCCATTTCACTCATACTCTACACAAAGTCTAGAAGATTTATGGTGTCCATCGGGCTCACATACTGTGACTTTCTGAGATACTTTTCCCACTTCATTCCCTTTCCTTCTCCCTGCTGGCTTTTTTTGTTTTTACTGTGAAAAACAACCTATATAGCACAGAATAGCACAGAAACATACGTGTATAGTTTGAAGAATAATTATTAACAGTCTTATTAAGAAACAGAATGCTCCATCCTTTACTGAACAGGTTACTGAACAAGAAAAGACATGATCTTGTTCTTTTTTTAAATATTTTTTTCTTTTTCTTTCTTTCTTTTGGCCCTTTTTCAGATCTAGACTTGCAGAGATCTTGTTCTTTTTTCTTTTTTTTTGAGACAGAGTCTCGCTCTGTCCCCAGGCTGGAGTTCAGTGGCACGATCTCGGCTCACTGGAACCTCTGCCTCCTGGGTTCAAGTGATTCTCTTGCCTCAGCCTCCCGAGTAGCTGGGACTACAGGCATGTGCCACCACGTCCAGCTAATTTTTGTATTTTTAGTAGAAATGGGGTTCCACCATGTTGGCCAGGATGGTCTCAATCTCTTGATCCTGTGATCTGCCTGCCTTGGCCCCCAGAAGTGCTGGAATTACAGGCATGAGCCACCACGCCTGGCCGATCTTATTCTTTTTTATGGCTGCATAGTATTCCGTGATGTGTATGTCCCACATTTTCCTTATGCATTCTATCTTTGATGGGCATCTAGGTTGATTCCATGAACAGTGCTGCAGTGAACATTCGTATGCATGTGTCTTTGTGGTAGAATGCTTTATATTCCTCTGGATATATACTCAGTAATGGGATTGCTAGATTGAATGGTAGTTCTGCTTTTAGCTCTTTGAGGACTTTCCATACTGATTTCCACAATGGTTGAACTAACTTACACTCATACAGTATATAAGCATTCCTTTTTCTCTAGAACCTCGCCAGCATCTGTTATTTTTTGACTTGTAAGTGGGAGCTAAATGATAAAAACTTACGAATGCAAAGAAGGAAACAGACACTGGGATCTACTTGAGTGGGACGAGTGGGAAGAGGTAGAGGAGAAAAAAAGAACTCTTGGTTACTGATCTTAATACTTGGGCAGTGTAATAATATGTACAACAAGCCCCCGTGACACATGTTTATCTATGTAACAAACCTTCTTCACATGTACCCCTAAACCTATTTTTTTTTTAAAGAAACAGAATGCCAGCCAGGCATGGAGGCTAATTGCCTCTAATCCCAGCACTTTGGGAGGGTGAGGTGGGCAGATTACTTGAGCCCAGGAGTTTAAGGCCAGCCCAGACAACATAGCAGAACCCCATCTCTTCAAAAAGTACAAAAATTAGCTGGGCGTGGTGGCATGCACCTGTAGTCCCAGCCCCTTGGGAGACTGAGCTGGGAGGATGGCTTGAGCCCAGGAGGTTGAGGCTGCAGTGAGCTGTGGTCATGCCACTGCACTCCATCCTGGGCGACACAGCAAGACCCTGTCTCCAAAAAGAAAAAAAAAGAAAAGAAAGAAAGAAAAGAAACAGAATGTTGCCAGCCCAACTGCAGTCCTTCACTTCCCCACCACTCTAATGAAGTCATCACCAACCCACTTCTAAAGTACTCACATACCCTATGTCTATGGAGGTATGTCAGTGGAGGCTAAGGTATGCCAGTGGAGACTTACGTACCTTATGTCCAAATATTTAAAGTTATTAAATTAAAAAACCATTAAAATATGCTTTCTATCTTGACAAATAAACCTTTATAACAAAATTAGAAAATGTTTAATGTTATGGCATTAAAAAATCGAAAGTGAAATATCAAAGATGGAAGAATTTAATTATTTAATTATTTTATTTTATTTGAGACAGGGTCTTGCTGTGTCACTGAGGCTGGAGTGCAGTGATGCAATCATGGCTCACTGCAGCCTCAACTTCCCAGGCTCCAGTGATCCTGCCACCTCAGCCTCCCAAGTGGTTGGGACTACAGACATGTGCCACCAAATCCAGCTAATTTTTAAATTGTTTTTAATAGAGATAAGTGTCTCACTATGTTGCCTAGGCTGGTCTCGAACTCCAGGGGCTCAAGGGATCCTTTTGCCTTGTCCTCCCAAAGTGCTGGGATTTAAGGTGGGAGCCACTGTACCCACCCAACATAATTCAATTATTTAATATTTCACATGTTTTAGTACTCCTTTGATAGGGTTGTGATATTTGGGTGAGTAATAAAGTAAATCAAAGACATATTGGGAGGCCGAGACGGGTGGATCACGAGGTCAGGAGATCGAGACCATCCTGGCTAACACCGTGAAACCCCGTCTCTACTAAAAATACAAAAAACTAGCCGGGCGAGGTGGCGGGCGCCTGTAGTCCCAGCTACTTGGGAGGCTGAGGCAGGAGAATGGCGGGAACCCGGGAGGCAGAGCTTGTAGTGAGCTGAGATCCGGCCACTGCACTCCAGTCTGGGCGATAGAGCGAGACTCCGTCTCAAAAAAAAAAAAAAAAAAAAATTATGTAATTATTCTATAAAATTAATTATTTACATTTATTTTAGCAAAATCAGTGTGTTAGCATAATCAAGATATTTTGGTGTTCTCTAGTCACAGTAATGATGTAAAGATTAAAAAATAAAATGTAATTGGAACCAGTATAAACAAGTGGAATTTGAAATTTAAAATGCAATACCAGCTGGGTGCAATGCCTCATGCCTGTAATCCCAGCACTTTGGGAGGCCGAGGTGGGCAGATCACCTGGGGTCAGGAGTTTGAGACCAGCCTGACCAACATGGAGAAACTCCATCTCTACTAAAAATACAAAATAAACTGGGTGTGGTGGTGCATGCCTGTAATCCCAGCTACTCGGGAGGCTGAGGGAGGAGAATTGCTCGAACCAGGGAGGCGGAGGTTGTGGTGAGCCGAGATTGTGCCATTGCACTTCAGCTTGGCCAGAAGAGCAAAACTCTGTCTCAAAAACAAAAACAAAAAACACAATACCATTTACATTAGCACCCCTCAAAATGAAATACTTAGGTATAAATCCCACAAAATAGATATAAGAGATATCTAAGTAAAACTATAAAATTCTGATGAAAGAAATAAAAGAACCAAATAAATGGACAGATATTCCATGTTCATGGATAGGAAGGCTCAATATTGTCAAGATGTCAGTTCTTTTCATCTTTATATATAGATTCAGTACACTCCCAATCAAAATCCCAGCTAGTTATTTTGTGGGTATTGACAAACTGATTCTAAAGTTTATGTGGACAGGCAAAAGACCCAAAATAGGTGACATGATATTGAAGCAGAATAAAGTTAAAGTCTCTACTTCTTCTTCAATATCAAATCAACTCATTTTCTTCAGTATTAAGTCAACTGTAAACTGACACTGTCCTACTTCAAAACTTACTTAAAGCTACAGTAGTCAGAACAGTGTGGTATTGGTGAAAGAATAGACAAGTAGATTGATGGAACAGAATAGCGAGCCCAGAAATAGACCCAGACAAATACAGTTAATCTTTGACAAGGAGCAAAGGCGATAGAATGAAGCAAAGATACCCTTTTCAACAAATGGTGTTGGAATAGCTGGACATCCACATGCAAAAAAATGAATCTAGACACAGACTTTACACCCTTCACAAAAATGAACACAAAATGGATCATCAACCTAAATATGAAACACAAAACTATACAAATTTCTGCTCTGTGAAAGACAATGTCAAGAGAATGAGAAGACTTGGAAAATATTTGCAAAAGACACATCTGATAAAGCATTCTTATCTGAAATGTACAAGAACTCTTAAAACCGAACAATAAAAAAAGAAACCTGATTTTAAAATGTGCAAGAAAATGAACATTCAGCACTATTTGGAAATGAAACCTCATTATGCAAGAATTCATTGCATTCTTGCCCTCTCAGGGGGAGCATTTGATAAATTAATATTTCATAACCTAAGAGCTTCTGCTGCTCAAATCCTCTCCACACACTAATGCTGTGTCAGTCTCTGAGTTTGGCAGTGACACAGCCACAACTTTATGGCAGTTAGATGAAATCCCTTTTTGTTTTGTGGACATAGAACAACAGATGCAGAGATGTACTTCTCTGGGGCCAGCACAAATGCCACCGTTTAGGTCTGTGAATCTCATTCTGTCAGTGCTGAGCGTCCATGTGTTCTTTGATTTGAGAGTGTGTGTTTGTGATTGGCAGGGGTTTCTCTTATGTGACTCTAAAGGAGTGTTGCTGATCACATCATACCCATCACACCCATCCTTAGGCCTTATTGATCATCAGTCTACCTTCCCATTGCTATAATTTAAATAGATGCCTGTTATTTAAATTTGATTTTGAGATTAAACAGAATGGAGAGGCAATTTTGAGACAAATCTTTCTTTCATGCTGCGGTAGGAAGATCAAGATTTCTAAGACACAGTAGAACAGAGTAAAAGATGAATGCTCTTGGTATCCTATCTTTCTCCTAAGCTATTTTTTCTCTCTGTTATTCATCGATCTGTCTCAATTTTTCCTAATGAACTCTTCTATATAAAAGGATCCAGGTCCCACATCCTCTGTCAAGGAGGAATGTAAGATTGACTTGCAACTTAGCCTGTGTATGCAGTTTATGGTTTATCTTGGCAGTTTTTATGTTCTTATCTCTTAACTTCTTGCTATTCAGTAGTAATTTACTCCCTGGCATAATTACTTGTGGCTAGAGAATGTTGTTATCAGAGCATCTTTGTTTAATTGGTACTTAGAACAGAAAGTGTCACCTATTTGACAGGCCAACAATTATGAGCAAGGAGGCATTTGATTCATCAAGATAGAAATCTGCCTGTTAGGTGGAAACTTGTCTGTGTGGGTTGATATGTTTTTAGAATATCAAGGCTTGTTTGTGCATGACAGTTTTAGGAAGGGGTACTCTGAATGTCTCCAAAGGTTTGCTGTAGTTCTTTGTAGAAGTTGGGCTGTTCCTGGTGGACAGTGTGTAACAATGAACTATGTTTGCCCTAGACTGGGTTCCCTTGCTTCGTCCTGTGTCTGTGTGGCCTTGGGCAAGTTGTTTATCCAACCACTTTTTGCCTCAGTTTCTTTATCTGAACAAGTAGAATAAGAATACTTCAATCAGGCTAGGGATGGTGACTCATGCCTATAATCCCAGTCTTTGGGAGACCAAGGCGGGTGGATCACCTGAGGTCAGGAGTTCCAGATCAGCCTGGCCAACATGGTGAAACCTCATCTCTACAAACCCCTGTGACACGTGTTTATCTAAAAATACAAAAATTAGCCAGCCATAGTGTTGGGCACCTGTAGTCCCAGCTACTCAGGAGGCTAAGGCAGGAGAATTGCTTGAACCCAGGTGGCAGAGGTTGCAGTGAGCCGAGATTGTACCACTGCACTCCAGCCTGGGCAAAAGAGCAAGACTCCATCTCAAAACACACACACACACACACACACACACACACACACACACACAAAACAAAACAAACAAACAAAAGCAATACTTTAATCAGGATAGTTGTGAGGATTAAATGATATGAAATAGGAGTAATGCATATAAAGCACTTAAACAGTGCCTGGCACATAGTAAGAACTTAATAAAGCTTAGCACAAAATGAAGGAAAATGTATGCAGATGTTCTATGTTGGGCTACAGAGGGGATGACAGTTTGAGATGAACTGGAAATTTTACCCTGGAGTTTGTCCTAGACCTATCTAAATTACTTACTCAGATAAACCTCTTTAAAGGGGAATAAACGGTTCTTTCCTCCCTCTTGAACAGGAGGAGTATATAGTAGCTGTCTAGAATGACTTACTTTACTCTTTATTATTCTGAGCTCTGAAAGGTATATTTCTTTTGGCTTATTAAAACAACATATGCTGTTATTAAGTGTTAAATAGCAAGATTAAACATTATCACTTCAAATCACTTCTAAATTCTTCAAAATCTAGGAAGGGTTTTTTTCTGAAATAATTGTCTTCCTTTGCTTATGCTGGACTGATATTGATCGTCCTTGGTAGAATTGATACCAAGCAGCCTATTACAGTCAGGACCCTTCTTCTCTAGTTTCCTCTGTAGCTATTACCTTAGCCTTCCGTTTCACTCTTCACACTACAGATACTGTCACTGATAAAGGAATGATGTCTTTATGCTTTCAAGCACTCTGGCAAGTTAGTAATTCAGCTATGATTCTAGGTCAGACAAAGCCAGTTATGAACATAAGACTGTTTTTTATCTCCTCCCTGGTCCCCCAACCACCCACCCCAATCAGGAGAAACTACGTTCTGCATTGGTTTAAGGAACCCGCTTATTTCTTTGATACCTGACCTACAGATCCAGTGTATTCCCAGGAATTTTGATAAGAATTCGCAAATCCTCAGCAAGGCTGTGCCACTGTCATGACTCTCGTATTCCTGGTAGTGTCATTCTCAGTGTAGGCTATTTGATAGGTAGTTTTGTGAAGTCTTATTCATCATAATGGATCATATGATTTTTAAAAGCAGTACCTTGGTCATATACCCAGATTAATTTCAACAAAGTTGGTATGTTTTCTTCCTAAAATTAATTTTTTATGATTATCAAAGTTTTATATGCATATAGTATAAAATATCAGATTTCTATAAGGCTTATAATAAAGAGTAGCAGTCCTCTGCCCTGTTCCCCTCTCATACTGGGCGCTTTACTCCAAAATCAACTGCTTTCAACTCTTTTAGCCATTTCTCATGGTTATCTTCATATTTCAAAACAGCATGCTTATATGGTTGTATTTTGAATTTTCAAACATAGATTGTTATCTACAGACTTCCTTATGGAAGATGAATATTTAACGCTTTTTGTGCTACTCCTTTTCTCATCTCTTAATGTAGGCTATGTTAAAATTTTTGGTTAAATCAGTTAAAAGCCAGTATAGTATAGTGGCTTTAGAGTGAGGGTGCTGACCTCAAATTCCAGCCTCACCACCCATTACTTTATGTGACTTTGAGCAAGCTTTAAAACCTCAGTGGCTCAGTTTTGTCAACTGAGTAGATACCTCAGAGAATTGCTGTTGATATTAAGTGACTTAATCCTATGGGCTGAATTTGTCTCCCAAAGTTCATTTGTTGGAAACTTAATCCCCAGTGCAAGTGTTAAGAAGTGGGACCTTTCAGAGGTGAACAGGCTATGAGGTCTCTGCCTTCAGAATGGATTAATGCCATTGTTGCAGTAGTGGGTTCCTTATAAAAGGAAGAGTTTGACCCCCTTTCCTTGCCACCTCACGCATGTGATGGCCTTAGCCATGTTATAATGCACTAGCAAGGCCCTTAGCAGACACTGGCTCCTTGGTCTTGGGCTTCTCAGCCTCCAGAACTGTAAGAAATAAAAGTTTTTTTATTTATAAATTACCCAGTCTTTGGCATTCTGCTATGGCAGCAAAAAACAGACTGAGGCACTTAATATATATGAAACATCTAGACTGTCTGGCACATTGTACATTTCAAATCCCAGATACCAATATCATCAATATCATCATCATCATCTGTGGCCGTATGATACCTCCCCGTGCATTTAAAGGATGAGGGCTGGCATAGCAGTTATTAATACAAGTGAGCTAGTTGGCTATAAACCTCTCCTATAGGCTTTGCCGTAAACTTATATCATGGATAATCAAAGAATTTGGACCTCCTAATGACAGGCCACTGACAAGAAAAGCCCAGAGGGAGCTGACTGAGTATGCTCAGTTCTTTCTACCAAAGGCATCAATCAGACAGATTCTCTTTCCCAGGAGCAGACACTGAGGGGGTGGAAACAGGCTCTGAGTTGACTCCACTGGGGAGTCCCTGAATGGATACTAGCCAGGGAATTAAGGAGTTTCCTTGTGTCAGGTCTCTACTTGTACAATATTAGGACAGCTGTTTTTAAAATTGGTTCTGTGGGTGCATATTTTTGATCTCCAAACATAACTACTTACTCACTGTGTTGCTTTTTGAAATTTATAACATCTAAATTTGCAAATGTGAGGTATGCTCTCAGGAAAATTAGATTCTTTGCTCCTTTTAGGACACTTCCATTCATCAGGTGACCTCTAGTAGCACACATACTCAGCAACAATTAAAGGTAGTTTCTGGCTTGTTTTTCCCAAACAATAATTTGTTCAAAATACAGAAATTTGGAAAGTACCCCATGATGAGAAAATTTTTACCGAGAATTTAATGTAAAGTAACTATTTTTTTCCTCTGAGGAATAGTTTTGGGAAAATAAATTTGCCTTATATTCAGGCATATTGAGTAAGTTGCTTTCATTTTCAGATAAATTCATCACCTCTCTCTTCCCCATTCTCCAAACTTGTTGGTTTTCTTCATTCTTAAACTCTGCATCTGTCTTCCCCTCACTTTACCACGTAGCTAAATCTCTTAAGAGCCAACCTATTGCCACTCCCTTCATCTTTTTTAATCTAATGGATCATAAGTCCTATTGATTCCATCACTCACATCTCTCATATCTGTCTCCTTGGATATCTTGCTACTTCTGATTTCAGACAATTGTCATTTGTCACTTGCAGCAGCCTTCCAGCTGCCTTCTTCCCAAACTCCCCTATGAGCATCCTGTTCTTCAAACTGTTGCCAAAGAGAAGTTTCTAAAATACTGTTTGATCATGTAATTCCCAGATTTTAAAAACCTCATGTTGACTCTCTGACATTTAAAGAATAAAGTCCGTATTTCTTGGGATGACTGACATGGCTTTGCTGTGATTCTGGCTGCATCCTTAGAGAATCACTTACAGATATTAATTTTGCATGTGCTATTAATTTTACATAGAATGGTCCTGCCTCCTCTTTCCCCCATCCCTTGCCTGATGAAAGCCTATTCATCCTTCATGTCACTTTGGGTGTTACCCTGAGGAAAGAGTGGTTGTTTTTTCACTGCCCATCTAGGCTGGATACCCCTCCTAAGTTGTCCCACAACACACAGTACATACCTTAGTCAGTTATCACACTGTTCGTTGTTCTGCCCTTGCTGTTTGTGTCTCTCGATTATGAGTTTCTTGAGATTAGGGACTTGAGATCCCCAGTGCCCAGCAGACAGGGCGTTTCCACCCCCTCAGTAACTACTCCTAGAGAAGAGAACCCACAGATAAATGTGTATTGCATGAATAAAGCTCTATATACCCTTCCTGTTCATACTTATCCATTTAATTTCTGAACTCTAAATGCTGTATTTTTCTCCATTAAATTTGGTTTTATTGGTTTCAGTTTCCTCTTTATATGGATTTTGAGTCCTAATTTTGTCAACCAGCATATCAACAGTTCTTTCTAGCTTTTTGTCCCCCAGTAGAATGGCAGCTCCATGAAGACAGGGATTAGTGTCTGTTTTGTTCACCGCTGTCTTCTCAGCATCTAGAATAGTGCTGGCACATATATTATAGATATTCAAAAAGTATTTATTGAATGAATGAAGGCGTCGCATACAAATTTGATAAATAAAACTTAGGTTTTCTTTCAAATATTAATCCTTAGCTCCATTCCGTTCAATATTTTTATTAGAGGTAACCTTAAAAAAATCTTCCTTGTCACCTAAAAGTTAGTTCCATGAATCTTACAGAACAAGGCTATACTGAGAAATTCAAGGAACACCTTAGTGAATCAGGGTTCTTTCATTGTGAGAGAGTATAGAAATGGTTGATAGTATGCTGTAAGTAGTTTTATTTTACGTGTAAGTACTTTTCTCTGGCTTCCCAGAACATGCTGTTGGAGTAAGAAAGGAATGCCTTATTGTGGACCGAGGGGATAGATTCAGATACAGCCTTCTTTGAGAAAAGCAGAGAGGTCGACTATTACATATCCAGCAGTAACTTCCCTTTCGAAGCCTGAGTGTTCTCATTCAATCATGTGATACTTTTTGTGCATCTACTGCAATGTGAAGAATAGAAGAGGGAAATGCATGTATAAGGCATGGTGGCGACATTTAAGAAACCCAGATTTGGGGATACAAGGTGTGTATGTGCACATGCATGTGTGTGCGTTTAAATACAATGCACAGGGTAAAGAACTTTGGGTCAGTGACAATGAGTAGCACTGGTGGTAAGTGCTGGAGAAGTGCAAGGGAGGGAGAGTGCTGAGAGCCAGTAGGATGGAACATTTTTGGAAGAGCTGGCTTCTGATGTATTCCTCCACAGAAAGGCATTCTAAATAGCTTTTTTGTGTCCTTATTTTGTTAAGCATTATTAAATTGTTCTCCCATCTTTAAAAGGTTCCCTAGCTTAGTTGCACTGACAAGAAATTATAAAAGCAGCATGGCCAGGCATGGTGGCTCCTGCCTGTAATCCCAGCACTTTGGGAGGCCATGGCAGGAGGATTGCTTGAGCTCAGGAGTCTGAGACCAGCCTGGGCAACATGGTGAAACCCTGCCTCTACAAAAATACAAAAATTAGCTGGGAGCAGTGGCATGTGCCTCTAGCCCCAGCTAGTCAGGAGGCTAAGGTGGGAGGTTGGCTTGAGCCTGAGAGGCGGAGGTTGCAGTAAGCTGAGATTGTGCCACTACACTGCAGCCTGGGCAACAGAGTGAGATCCTGTCTCAAAAAAATAATTAAATAAAAACAATAAAAGTAGCGTGGTTGCTTATAAGGAGTGATGGAATGGACAGAGGAGGTTTTTGGGCTAGATGGTCAGGTAAGGCTGGGGTATAAATCTAGAAGTTTCCATTTAAATAGCAGGGAGCCCTTAGGCAAATCACTTAACCTCTGAGTTTTGAACCTCTGAACCTATTTCACCTGAGGTTGCTTCAAAGATTGAATGAAATGGTATATATAAAGTGCTCCTAAACATCATCTGCCATGTGGCAGTTCCTCAAGAAATGTTAGTTCCCTTTCTCCTTACAAAGATAAGATGCTTGCTTTGAGTATATTTTTAGGCTTCCTGATCATTATTGGTTATGATTTTAAATCTTGGTCCAGCCACCACCCATATGGTTCCGGCAGTTGACAAAAGAGGCAAAGGTTCACTATTGGGGGAAAGGACAGAAATGGGTGTAGAGAAAGTAGATGTTTGAAGGGGATCTAATTAGGAAAGTATTTTTCCTGGTGGTTCAGAATTTAAAATTATATCAGAGTCTTATGAGAAAATGATAATGTTCAGGTTAAGAACAGTTTATTATTTCCCCTCTATTTTTGAGAATATTTTTCAATATCTTATATAAGAACCTTGTAAAAATTTTTCTTCTTAACTAGTTTCCCACTATAGGCCATTAATCCTGTTATTATTTCAAAGATTAAACAACTATAGTAATGATAGGATTATATGTGCATTAATTTATATTACTTCATTCCGCAAAGGATTTGAGGTAGTTTTTAGAAGCATAAAACACTACACAAATAAAATGGTAGGATAGGAGTAGAAAATAAAATTTCAGCAACCATGAAAAATATGACCTAGTACGTGTTGTTAAGACTGGGGGAATATAAACACATCGCCAATCAGGGCCTATATAGTTGTTACAATCCCATAGCAAATTTGGCTCTAAGCTTCTGGCAAACAACATGAAAAGGGAAGCATGATGGATGTGGTTAAATAAGACACAATTTACTTGTTACTTTACTCAAGGAAGCAAGTATTTTTTGCCCCTTTGTTTCTCATAGGAGACGCTGAGTAATGTTGGCATTGGCCTTATAGTGGAGGTAATAATGGATTTTATCAGGCAGTTTCTGTACGTATCTCTTGATGAAAGATGAGGCTATGACATCAAGAGACAATTCTGAGGCCGGGCACGGTGGCTCCCAAAGTAATCCCAGCACTTTGAGAAGCCAAGGCGGGAAGATGACTTGAGGTCGGGAGTTTGAGACCAGCCTGACCAACACGGAAACCCCATCTCTACTGAAAATACAAAAATCAGAAGCCCTGTCTTTACTAAAAATACAAAAATTAGCCGGGCATGGTGGCAGTGCCTGTAATCTTGGCTACTTGGGAGCCTGAGGCAGGAGAATTGCTTGAACTCAGTAGATGGAGGTTGCAGTGAACTGAAATCACACCACTGCACTCCAGCGTGGGTGACAGAACAAGACTCCGTCTCAAAAAAAAAAAAAGACAATTCTGAAAGTGGTAAGTGGTTCCACCAGGGGCCAGGATGATCTCATCTGGGTTACGGATTCTAGGTTTGGCCTCATCTAAGGGTGACACACAGAGGGTATGCTGCACAATCTTCCTATCATCTTTAAATATCACTGCTTTCAACAAGGCTTTTTTGTTTTTGAAACAGGGTCTTGCCCTGCCCTGTCACCCAGGTTGGAGGGCAGTGGCATGATCATGGCTCACTGCAGCGTTGACCTCCCAGCTCAGCCTTTCGAGTAGCTGGGACAACAGGTGCATGCCACCATGCCTGGCTAATTAAAAAAAAGTTTTGTTTTGTTTTGTTTTTGTTTTTTTCTGTAGAGACAGAGTCTCCCTAGATTGTCCAGGCTGGTCTCAAACTCCTGACCTCAAGCAGTTCTCCAGTCTTGGGCTCCCAAAGTATTGGGATTACAGATGTGAGCCACCATGCCTGGCCCAAAAAAACATAATAATGTGGTTATTTGAAGAAGTGATTTCCTCTCAAAACATAAATTCATTTCTTCTTTTACTTTTGTAACTTTCTGAGGTGAAAAGTAGGAAATTCCCAGATTTTTCATTGTTGTAATGAAAGATTATAGACAAGCAAGGAAGGAGGTAGAATAACCCATGTGATAATGAATTAGAGTTGGAGGTGTATATAAGTATGCTCAGCATGAATTTTTGTTTAGCTTAATATAGATACAGATGGTTACACATGGAAAATATTTATAGATATGCATAGATAGGTTGGTATATGCACATGTCTTTTCTACCTCCATGGGGTAGAGGGCGCAGAAGCCGTGACATCCCTGTAGCAACAAGCACACCTAGCACCCATTTATCTTGGTTTGTAATACTATTATCCAGTAAAAGCAACCAGGGCTCCTTGCAGAAAGGGCTGATGATAATATATACGATTAGCCTGGAGCATCCTATATATCAGAAAGCAAGGGAGTGCTCAAAAACTAAAAACAATAAATTGCTCCCCAATAATGGGAGTATGTCAAAGGGTCACAGGAGCCATGTGAAAGAGTTCGCGATAGCCAACAAAATGAAGAAGTATTTGAATTTAAATCAAAGTATAAAATAAATACAAGTCCATAATGATACAAACAAGTGATTGAATAAATAAATAAATGTGGGAGACTAGACAAATCCCCCATGCAGAAGAATTCTAAGTAATTTATGCAGGTAAATATGGAGCATAATTAATCCCCCACTCCTCTAAGTGTGGGCTGTTCCAGGAGTGCAGTATAAACAGGGAAAAGAAGACAACTTCACAGTGGAGGAATCTGGCAAACTCTGTCCCACCCAGATGATCAAGGTTTACATCGAAAGCACTAAGCCATGTTGATATTGCACTGTGTTCCCTTGATATAATGGGATGAAATGGCACTTTGTGTAGTCGTGCTTCCAAAAAACCTCATAGTCCTAGACTAATCATGGGAAGAACACCAGACAAATCCTAATTGAGGGACATGCTACATAATTCCTGAAAAGCACTCATCAATGCTGTCAAGGTCATCTGAAACAAAAAAAGTGGCAAACTGTCACAGTCAAAAGGAGACTAAGGAGACATGATGACTAAATATAATATGGTATCCTGGATGGGATGTTGGAATAGAAAAAGGATATTAGTTAAAACTGAGGAAATCTGAGTAAAGTATAGATGTTCATTAGTAACAATGTATCAATGTTAGTTCATTAATTGTGATAAATGTAACGTACTATCGTAAGATGTTACTAATAGAGGAAACTGGATGTGTGTATGTGGGCACTCTCTGTACTGTCTTCACAATTGTTATGTAAATCTGAAACTATTCTAAAATGAAAGTTGGTTTTATTTTATTTTTTTTGAGACAGAGTCTTGCTCTGTCGCCCAGTCTGGAGTATAATGGTGCAATCTCGACTCACTGCAACCTCCACCTCCCAGGCTCAAGTGATTCTCCTGCCTCAGCCTCCCAAGTAGCTGGGATTACAGGCATGTGCCACTGCACCCAGCTAATTTTTATATTTTTAGTAGAGATGGAGTTTCACCATGTTGCCCAAGCTGGTCTTGAACTCCTGACCTCAGGTGATCCACCTGCCTCGGCCTCCCAAAGTGCTGGGATTACAGGCATGAGTCACTGCGCCCAGCCAAAAGTTTATTTTTTAAAAGGTAGGAAAGTTTCACATTTTGATTGTACTATTGAAATAAAACTTGGTGGTGGTGGTTGTTGTTGTTGTTGTTGTTTTTGAGATGCAGTCTTGTACTATTACCTGGGCTGGAGTGCAATGGCATGATCTCAGCTCACTGTAACTTCTGCTTCCCGGGTTCAAGCGATTCTCCTGCCTCAGGCTCCCGAATAGCTGGGACTACAGGTGCCTGCCACCATGCCCAGCTAGTTTTTTGTATTTTTAGTAGAGATGGGTTTCATTATGTTGGCCAGGCTGGTCTGGAACTCCTGACCTCGTGATCCACCTACCTTGGCCTCCCAAAGTGCTGGGATTACAGGCATGAGCCACTGCGCCCGGCCATACTTGCTGTTTTTGTCTGAGAATGAGGTTTCCAAGAATTGAAGATACAAGTTAGCTAAGTAGTCAGTATCAGTGAAACCATAGAATATAACTTCAGACTACTTGTGGTTTTAAGGCAGATCTATGCCACAGAGAAGTATTTGAATTTAAATCAAAATATAAAATAAACATCTATGAGTCCATAATGATACAAACAAGTGATTGAATAAATAAGTAAATGTGGGAGACTAGACAAATCTCCCATGCAGAAAAATTCCAAATAATTTATGTAGGTAAATACTTCAGAGAGTATCAGCACAATGATCCTTCCTACAATGCTATATCTGACTAAAAGAAAAAAGAAAAAAGAAAAAAAGGAAAAGCACTGTGAGCTCAGTTGCTAATGTTGGCTTATAGCCAAAAAAGATGACTGTCTTATTTGAAAGCATCATGAAATGCTATCAGTATGCAGAAATGAGAGGGGATACCAGAGAGCTATGCTGTTGTATTTTTATTTGATGTTTTAAAAGAACTATTAATAATATAATGTGAAGAGAAGTTTTAATTTCAGAGGAATGGGATGTTTGGATTTTAAGCTTATTTTTGCAAAATATAGTCTGTCATTTTTAAAGTGAGCTTTATAATGAAAAGAGTTTGAGATTATTTCCCTATTATTAATATTTATTTATTTTTAAAATTTACTTTTCTGACATGACAATTACAGTGCACACTTTCCCTACTTTTAGCTTTTTTCTGGTAAAGTGATTTTACCTCTTCTAGATCGGCAGTCCCAAACTTTTTGGCACTAGGGACTGGTTTCATGGAGGACAATTTTTTGACGAATGGGGTGGGAGATGGTTTCAGGATAAAACTGTTCTATCTCAGATCGTCAGGCATTAGATTCTCATAAGGAGTGTGTAACCTAGATCCCCTGCATGCACAGTTCACAATAGGGTTTGTGCTCCTATGAGAATCGAATGCTGTGCTGATCTGACAGGAGGTGGAGCTCAGCTGGTAATGCTGGCTCACCTGCCACTCATCTCCTGCTGTGTTCCTAACAGGCTCGGGGGCTGGGGACCCCTGCTCTAAATAACCTTTTGAAGATATGCAAATTAACTTCAGTATTTTTTTTTGTATTTATTCAATATTTTAAACAAACAAAAATCTAGAGAGTAACATAACAAATGTATTTTCTACATATCCACTACTCTTTACTCAGATCCTAACATGCTCAATTTTGAAAAGATGTAGGCCAGTCATGGTGGCTCATGCCTATAATGTCAACACTTTGGGAGGCCAAGGAGGGCAGATCACTTGAAGCCAGGAGTTAGAGACCAGCCTGGGCTATAAGGCAAAACCTCATCTCTACAAACAATAGCTAGGTGTGGTGGCATGCACCTGTGGTTCCAGTTACTTGGGAGCCTGAGGTGGGAGGATCAATTGACCAGAGGCTATAGTGAGCTGTGATCCTGCCACTGCACACTGCACTCCAGTCTGGGTGACAAAGCAAGACCCTGACTCAAAAAAAAAAAAAAAAAAAAAAAAGGATGTAAACATCACAGGCCCAGCTGTGGTCCCCTGTGTACACTTCTCCATTCCTAATCCCCTTTGTGCACACTTTCCCACAGGTAGTCACTATTCCAAATTTACTTTAGTTATTCACATCATGTTTTATGCTATGACTACAGATGTGTGAATCTATCCATTGTACGTTAATACCAACAGTAACATTGTTTCATTCATTTTACTGCCGATGGGCAATTTAGGTTATTTCCAGATTTTTACTATTACAGATGCTTCTGTGAACATCCTTACTCATTTCTCCTTGTGCACATGTGCAAAATTTCTCTGGAGTACATACCTGGGGGTAGAATTACTAGAATGTGGTGCATGTACATGTTGTTGTATTTATCAATAGCTCACTCTTATTTATTGCTGTGTATACCATTACCTAGATATACCATAATTTGTTTATCTAATCACTTATTTATAGATATTTGGGTTCTTCCTGGGTTTTTTTTTTTTTTTTTTTTTTTTTACTTTTAGAAATAAAGCAGCTATAAACATTTGTATATAGGTTTTTGTATAGGCATATGCTTTGGTTTCTCTTAGGCTTGAGGGCTGAGAGCCCCCTGGGAATGGAGGAATAGCTGGGTCATATGGTAGGTTTATGTTAAACTTTTTAAGACAGTCCTGAACTGCTTTCCAAAGTGTTTGTACTGTTTTATATTCCCAGTAGCAATATGTGAAAGTTCTTGTTGCTGTACATCCTCACCAACGCTTGGTATGATTAGTCATTTTTAGACATCCTATGTGTGTGGTTTTTCATTGTTTTAGTTGACAGTTCCCTGATGACTAATGATATTGGGTGTCATACGCATATTTTCCATTTATATATCTTTTCTGTAAAGTTCAAATTTTTTGCCCATTTTTAAAATTGAGTTGCTTGGTTTTTTATTGAGTTCTGAAAATTCTGTATGTAATTTATATACAAGTTCTTTACTGGATATGTAATTTGCAAATCTTCTCTCTCAGTTTGTGGCTTGTCTTTTTATTTTCTTAGCAGTGTCTTTCAAAGAGAAGTTCTTAGTTTTGACGAAGTTTAGTTTATCAACATTTTCTTGAATGGATTTCTTGTATGGGCATTTAGGTTTTTGATGTTATATCTAAGAAATCTTTGCCTAAACTAAGATCACAAAGATTTTCTCCAATATTTTCTTCTTCTTTTATTTGAGACAGAGTCTCACTCTGTCGCCCAGGCTGGAGTGCAGTGGTTCTATCTTGGCTCACTGCAACCTCCACCTCCTGGGTTCAAGTGATTCTTGTGCTTCAGCCTCCTGAGTAACTGGGATTACAGGTGTGTGCCACCATGCTCAGCTAATTTTTGTATTTTTTTTAGTAGAGACAGGGTTTCACCATGTTGGGAAGGCTGGTCTTCAACTCCTAACTTCAGGTGATCTGCCCAACTCAGCCTCCCAAAGTGCTGGTAACACAGGATTTTTCTCAGCTACTTTGCCAACCAGGGACTCACTCGGCCATGGGCTGAGGCACCCCACTCACTTGGTCCACCTGTGGTATCCCGAGCTCTTGTCACGCATCTAAAAAGAAGGAGGATATGCTGGCAATTTAAAGTGTGAGGATGGGTGGAGAAGAATTTTACTGAGTGATGGAACAGCTCTCAGCAGAGAGGGGACGCAGGGGGTGGTCCCTCACCCCCACAGTCAGGTGGTTTCTCTCTGTGTGTGTGTGTCTGGGTCTGGGACTTTTTATGGAATCAGAATAGGGAGTACATACAGATTGGTTTGTGAGTATGCAATAAAGGTTAAAGTGAAGACAACACTCAAAGGTGGGCACAATAGTGTAGAAAACCAATTAGGAAAGGGTAGGTATGTAGCCTGGCATGGTGGCTCATGCCTGTAATCCCAGCACTTTGGGAGGCCAAGGTAGGTGGATCACCTGAGGTCAGGAGTTTGAAACAAGCCTGACTAACATGGTGAAACCCCATCTGTACTAAAAATACAAAAATTAGCAGGGTGTGGTGGCACATACCTGTAGTCCCAACTACTTGGGAGGCTGAGGCAGGAGAATTGCTTGAACTTGGGAGGCAGAGGTTGCAGTGAGCCAAGATCGCACCATGGCACTTCTGCCTGGCTGACATAGCAAGACTCTGTCTCAAAAAAAAAAAAAAAAAAAAAAAAGACAAGAAAAGAAAGGATAGGTATGTAGGTATGTGTAAAATAGGTGAAGGGTGGGGATCAATCAGAGGAAAGCATGCCAAATGGGAAGACAGGTTCTCAATCCAGTCCATGGATTTACCTGGGACTTGTAGCTGGGCTTTAAACTGTCTTCACCTGGAAGGCCAGGTTTCACCAGGGACCCGTTCGTACACTCCTATCTGCCTAGGCGTTTGTCTACCTCCTGCTGTTATCAATTCTCCCCTCTGAAGAGGTACATCTAACTGCCATTAGAATAGGGATGATGACTGATACTAGCTGCTTCCTGCTGACAGGGATGCTGTTTTGGGAAAATGGCAGTCAGATCTCCCTCAGAGGCCTATCTTAGGGTCCCCAGTAAAAGAGAGCCATTGACTGAGGCTCCAGTTGCATGACTGGAGTTTGACGACCTGAAAATGAGAAAAGACAAACCAGATTATTAGAAGACATGTATCAAAACAAAATAAGGGGGTAAGAACAGCTCAAAAATCCCACGGCTGCCAACATACCCAGATAACAGGTGGCTATAGTTATGCCTGTTAAGATTTGGGTGCATGAGTCTTGGCTTTGGTATGCTTCTTTGGTCTTATTTTCCCAAACAAAGAAACCTCCAGGTTATGGGCACCCTATTTACTCCTATCACCTGGCAAGCTTTGCAGGATAATTGCCCAGAACTAGAATATTGATCCAGAATTTTACATCACCCATCCCTTTTGTTTCTTCTGAGCTGCAGCTGATGATCACTGGTTGATTCACGGAAATAAGCAGGGTTAGTCTAAAATGCAGACAAAAACTTAAAAACAACTAATGAGACTAGAATTCAATGACAAGTGTATGATAATTTTGAAACATAATTTTTCTCTCTCTAGTCCTCATTTTTGTTAAAAACAAATCATGATAGGACTGAGTTGTTTGCAGAATAAACTTTAGTCTTTATTTGGCTTGGTTATTTGCATAAAATACAGCAAGAATAATTATTTTTCACACAGGCTTTTAAAATTGGCTTTGATGGAACTCTGTTCCACAAGGAATTTCAGATAAGACCTTTTAAAGCTGAGCCCAGCCATGGGTTTGTATCCTCAAATGCCTGTGAATCGGGTAAATTCCTCTCCTCTTGAGGTCCCAAGATAACATGGGTTTCCTGGGCTTATTAGAATGTGACATTCTTTACTCACCACAGGTTAGGAACCCTGTACAGGGACTGTGTAGAAGACAAAGTATGAGACCAGTTTTCCCAAGGGGCTTTTATTGGTTCTGCAAGTCAAACTTGATTTCTTAAAGGTAAGCACACCCTTCTAGTCAAAGCCTTGGTAAAACAACCAGTTTCTCCAATTGTGTCCTGTTGCAAAAGAAAATGGATTCTTATTGCACTGATGCAAATAACTGTATTGCTGCAAATTAAGAATACTCACAAATAGTTTCCAACTTTTGGGGAAACCAGACAGAAGGAAATAAATGTGCTCCAAATTTTGTTCACTGGAGTATAGCTTATTCAATTGTTAAAAGCTGTAGATAGCTCAACATAAAAGTTTCCTTGACTCTGAAAAACAATAAGGATCAACAATGTTTTAAGCAAAAAAGATTACTTCAGCTTTCTATTAGTTCAGTACATTCTGTTAACTCTTGTTCTGCTTGATATTCACAAACATTTCAACTCTTCATGAGTCCTGTACATTTTCCCTCTATTCCAATATCACAATCTCCAAAGTTATCAGAAACTTGCATTTGAGACCATCTGTCAAAGTCCTAGAGCTGATTATAAACCATCTTTTGAAAAGGATCAAAATAAGACAATTGTCTGTGAATGACAAAATGTCTTTGGGTAATCACAGTCAAAACCATGATTGACAAAGAAATTTGGTTATTTCTGTGGTTTACAATAACAACATAATAATCTTAATTATGATTGATAGCATATACTCAGACATTAGAATTTTAGAAACCACATACAATTTTGGAACATATGTTAGTATTTTTCACTAAAATATAACCTGAAGAAGATTAAACATTATTTTTATTTTGGCAATCCCACATAACTAAACATGCCAGTTAATCCTGTTTACTTCTCTTTTTGAATAATCCAAGAGCCCTCTGTAGTATTCAAAAGTAAGATGTCAGAAAAGACAACCTTGAAACTGAAGTTTGATTTTGGGAAGCCTGTTAAATACATTAGAGGTTTAAAACACTTTATATTATGAAATACAATTGCATATTACCATAAGTCATTTAGCCAAAATGATGACTCAAAAATTTTTTAAAATGTAAAAACCTTTACTCATTAAGAGTGAAGACAGCTTTCCAAACAATCCGTCTCTGGTCTCTCCCACACCCTTTATTTTTTGATGAAATCTTTAGATAATTCTGTCCAATCTTAACCAGTTTGACCATGAGGTAAGATTATTATAAACCTTTACAAATTTTTGTTAAAGAGTAGGTCAGTGCCTTAAGAAAACCTTGTTGTGCTTTTATTCTAATGTTCAATTTACAGAAAAACCATGTAATACCCTTTTGAATTTAGTCAGTATGTTCACACACAGAATTTCTTTTGCAAGATTAATGTTTACAGACCTTCCACAACTTGTTTAAAACTTTGACTTTATCTTATCCAACTTAAAACAATTATTTAATCCTCTAAACTAGACAAAAATTTACATTCCCATGCCTTCTTATAATCCTTTACTAAAAACACATTTTACTTTCCTTACACACCTTGATATAAATCTGTTTTCAGTAGTCTCAATTACATGGTATAATGGTAAACCTTAGCAATTTTTAATTTTAATGTAAAGCCTGGTAAGTTATTTTAATTATGTGCTACCAATTGTAGCTTAAGCTGTAGCCACTCTGGTGTGCTATTGGTAATATGGCATTACGAAACTGTAAAGCAAGCAAGGTGAACAATTTTCAAAAGCAGAAGAAGCAGGCTGGGTGCAGTGCCTCACACCTGTAATCCCAGCACTTTGGGAGGCCAAGGCAGGTGGATCACCTGAGGTCAGGAGTTCAAGACCAACCTGGCTAACACGGTGAAAACCCGTCTCTGATATATATATATATATATATATATATATATATATATATAAGTGGTCATTGTGGTGCATGCCTGTAGTCCCAGCTACTCAGGAGGGTGAGGCAGGAGAATCACTTGAACCTGGGAGGCACAGGCAACCAAGTCATGCCACTGCACTCCATCCTGGGCAACAGAGTGATACTGTTGAAAAAACAAAAGAAGAAGAAAAAAAAAAAAAAAAGCCAAAGAAGCAGTTTATAACTTTAAAGCATTTAGTAAACCTAGTATCTGACCTGCATAATTTAGACCACATGTTTACATTTTGAAGACATTTGTATTTTACCGATAATCTCTAAAACCTTTTATTTTTCAAATATTAAAATCGTGTGAACCAAAAGGTATTACAGCTTTTATTTTTCCTTCAAAAAATATTTCATCTAAGTGCTTATTTTTCTCTAAGCCAATTAATTAGAGTTCTTTTTTATACAAACATTGCATACATTACACATATATAACTACACAGACAGAGGATCCAGTAGTTGTAAGATTTTTTCATTGGCCAATCTCCTAATTAGATTACTGACCTCAGGATAGAGCCCTTCAAGAGCAGGACTAGGAAAGCATGCAGTTTCTAGAGCCTAATAAACAGTTATAGCTGGAAGACAAAAACAGATTTTGAGAGGAATTTATCTGCTTTTAATTATTGGAGTTTCATGAGGAAAACAGAGTTTTTTTTCTAAAATGGGGTCAGTGGTGCCTCTTCCATTTTTTCCAGGGAGTCCCAGGCTATCAGAAGTTATCTTAGGGCCTCTCATGCATGCATTAAGAGTGGCAACACAAAAATGGAGAAAAGTAGTTCAGTTGACTGAGAAAGAAAATCTTTTTCCAGCAAAACAAGATGTAAGAAGAGAAAAACATAAAGGCCTTTTAAATATGCCTATAGCTTGGATATCCACTTTTAATTAAACTGACTTTTGACCACAGTGCTCTTATTTTAAAAAATCCACCTGTAATCCCAGCACTTTGGGAGGCCGAAGCAGGTGGATCATGAGGTCAGGAGATTGAGACCATCCTGGCTAACATGGTGAAACCCCGTCTCTACTAAAAATACAAAAATTTAGCTGGGCGTGGGGGTGGGTGCCTGTAGTCCCAGCTACTCGGAAGGCTGAGGCAGGAGAATAGCGTGAACCGAGAAGGTGGAGCTTGCAGTGAGCCGAGATCGTGCCACTGCACTCTAGCCTGGGCGACAGAGTGAGACTCCGTCTCAAAAGAAAAAAAAAATCATTTTAAATCCCTTGTTACCCAACTTTAGCCTCACCAAGTGGCCAATATTTCTGACTTTTGAACTTTTTCGAAAGTAACCTCACAGTCGAAACCAACAAGACTTAAGTAAGGTTGTGACTTAACCACCTGTATACAAGGTATTTTCAAAGAGGTGGTAAGCAGTTTTTACAAAATCTAGAATCTTTTAAGATAACTCAGAGAAAGGAAGATTTCAGAAAGGAAGCTAGAAGTTGTTCGTGGAGGGAAAGAGAATCAACAAATGATAAAAGTCACGCAGATATTAGCCAGAAAGTACTCATTCCCTAAGCCAGGACGGAACCTGAGCTGCCATTGGAAAACGGCAGAGACCAAAAGAAAGTACTGCCATGTGGTTACAAGGTCAAGCTCCCAAGGACATAAAACAAGATGGAGACCTTATTCAGTATTTTTCCTTCGGAGACCTGTAGCCAAGTTTGTAACTGACCAGTTTGCAGGGCTGGCTTCAACAGTGGGCTTATGGGGTCCTAGATACGTGTTCTATCCTGTCTTACTCCTTATGACAGAACTATACAGAAAGATACACAAAGCATAGCAGATTGGCTACAGCTTAAGATTAGCCTCACAAATCCTTTTTTCCATTAATTAAAACTTTACAGAAGAGTAAACAGTGATTTTTATCCTTCCTTTTACTGGTTTGCACAGGGAGAAAGAGGCCAGAAGTCTGAATGGTAAGAACTTTTACTCTTTTACTAGCATGTCGGGCTTCTGGGTTCCCTTCCCAGTTCAATTTTAAGCCAAGTAGTTTAAGGTTTGGGGAAAGTAAACTTTTCACAGTTTGGGGGATGCATCCAAGGGCAGTATCCTGTGGTACAGGGACCCAATTATCCATCCATGAAGAGAAGACAGGAGATGAAAAAGAAGACATTTCAAAGGAGTCCCAGTGATTCAGGATGCATTCAAAAGAAGTACAGACTGAAGATGGCTGGTTACCCATCTGGAAAGAGGGGGAAAAGGCATCTTTTAGTTCCTTTCTCCTCCTAGCATACACCTAGGGTACATGAGGAGGAGAAAGAAAAGGTGTCCCCCTTCTTTCTTCCATCTTTGTATCTCCGAGTCCTGGTGACCTTGGCAGGTGCTGCCTATGGGTGCCAACACGGCTTTCACCCATGTGGAACAGGGAGGCCTAGAGGGTAGGAATTATCTGTACTCATCTACGCACTGCCTATCCTCCCTGCTGTCAGTAATCTTTGAGTTTCCTAGACCTCATCTATGCCATAGATAAAAGCATGACCTCCTTCCATGAAGCAGAGGTTTAATTGGCAGGAATTAGTCCTGCTCACAGTGCTGTGTCCCTTGACTTTCATTGCCATCTGCTTCTCGATCCCTCCGATCCAGTTTTTCTTTCTAGGCCTTCAACCTGAAGCTTGCAATTGATTTTGGGACAAAAAGTTGCCTCAGAAGGGTGCACGGACTCATTAAGTTAGGGAGTCCCATGAATTTGGGTCCTGGCCTAGTAAGATACCTTCCAAAAGGACAAAAGAAAACCCTTGCATAGAAAAGCTCCCTGTATTCACAGGGCTGTGTTTAACTCCTGATGTTGTGGAGAAAAGACAAAAGAACAGCTTAAGTACAAGAAGGGGGAAGTGACTGGGGGAAAAAACCTCTTGCTCTATGCAAATGAGTTCCTTCAACAGGGGAAAAAAAGACACTTCTAATCCCTGTATCCTCCTTGCCTCTAAGAACAGATGGAAACTGCATTGTTCTGAATTGCTTATCTGATGGCTGGGCCAAATGCTCATTCTACCCAGTAATATCTCTGTAGTTCGCAGCAACACTCTTAACATTGTAAAAGAAGAGATAGGTGCCATGACAGACCCCCCAAAAAGAAGGAAAATGTGGTAGAAAAAACTGGATTAGAATGAGGTTGACACTCCCAACCCTTGAGAGCAATGGGGTGAAGGGTGGGTGTTGGGGTCCTCTCTGGCATCCTGTCTTCTGTATCTGCACCAGTCACTCTTAATTGGTTCACCAGAGGTTCGGTGTTTCATCTGCCTTCAGCACAAAGTCTGAGGACAAGAAGCCTTGGAAATGGAAGTGAAAGAGTTTAGGTCCGCATTTACTCACCCTTCAGGGATCCCGGATGAGCCCTGAGACTGAGATTACAGTTGTGAGCCATCCTGCCTGGATTCCAATATTTTCTTCTAGAAGTTTTATGGTTTTCAGTTTTACATTTAAGTTCTGTGATCCATTTTGAGGTGATGTTTTATATGGTGTAAGGTAGGGATCAAATTTCATTGCTTCCTATATTTTTAAAGCTCTGTTATTAGGTGTATATACATTTATAATTGTTATAGTTTCCTGATGCCTTGACATTTTACCATTGTGAAGTATTCCTCTTCATTTCTAGTAATATTTCTTGTCTAGTCTGTCTTGTCTAATATTAGTATAGCCACCTTAGGCTTTTAGGCCTACTGTTCACATGTGATGTCTTTTTCCATCTTTTTATTTTTAACTTATTTGCCTTTGAATTTAAAATATATCTCTAAACAGAATATAATTAGTTCTTGTGTCTTTATCCAGTCAGACAATCTTTGCCATTTGATTAGAGTCTTTAGTCTATTTTTATTTAATGTAAAAATTGAGGCCAGGCACAGTGGCTAATGCCTCTAGTCCCAGCACTTTGGGAAGCCGAGGTGGGTGGATCACTTGAGGTCAGGAGTTTGAGACCAGCCTGGCCAACATGGTGAAATCCCATCTCTATTAAAAATACAAAAATTAGCTGGGTGCAGTGGCGCGTGCCTATAATCCCAGCTACTCGAGAGGCCAAGGCAGGAGAATCACTTGAACCCGGGAGGTGGAGGTTGCAGTGAGCTGAGATCGCACCACTGCACTCCAGCTTGGGCGACAGAGCAAGACTCCATCTCAAAAAAAAAAAAAAAAAAAAATGATATGGCCATATCAATTTAGGTCTTTTTAAATTTAATGACATTTAGGTCAATTTGTATTTAATGTAATAATTGATATGGCCATATCATTTAGGTCTGCCATTTTGCTATTTGTTTTCTATTTGTCTCATCTACCTTTTGTTCTTCTGTTCTTTCTTTTCTGCTTGCCTTTGCATTAATCAAATAAATTTTAGTAATCAATTTTAATTCATTGATTGGCTTTCTAGCTGTATCTCTGTGCATAATTTTTTAGTGCTTTCTTTGAGTATTACAATATGCATCTTTAAGTCATCCCAATCTATTTTAAGTTAATACAGAATTCAGGTAAAATACAGGAGCCTTATTACAGTATTTACCTATTTACATCCATCTTTAATGCTGTTATTTTCACTTATTTATTTATTATAACATCTACATATAGTGTTATAGTTTTTGTTTAAACAGTAATTTAAAGTTATCCTTGTAAACAAATTATGAGGAAAAGTGTGTGTGTGTGTTAATCCTTCCTTTGGACCCAAGTTGCCAGTAGTGTCATTTCCCTTCAGCCTGAAGAACTTTATTTAACATTCTTGTAGTGTAAATTTCCTAGTGACAAATTCTCTCCATTTAAAAAATCTTTATTTTGCCTTCATTTTTGAAGGCTACTTCAAAAGGCTGCATATAGAATTCCTGGTTATTTTCCCCCACTTTCAGCACTATCAATATGAAAGTTCCAATGTCTTCTGTCCCTTATTATTTACAAGAGGCCACCTGTTAATGATATAATTGTTCTCTCTAGATATAATATATTATTTTTCTCTGCTTTCAGAATTTTCTTTTTGGCATTCAGCAGTTTGACTCTGATGAGCTTAGGAATCGTTTTCTTAGTGTTTATCCTGCTGGGGGTGGTCTTTGAACTTCTTGGATCTACAAGTTAAAGTTTTTCACACAATTTGCAATTTTTATTTTGGGCTGTTATTTCTTTTTATTTGTTTGCTTTTTACAGTGTCTTCCTCTGTCATCCAGGCTGGAGTGCAGCAGCACAATCGTAGCTCACTGAAGCCTCAACCTCCCAGGCTCAAGTGAGCCTCCCCTTGGCTTCCAGAGTAGTTGGGACCACAGGTGGTGCATGCTATCACACCTAGCTTTTTTTTTTTTCCTGTAAAGATGAGGTCTCACTATTTTGCTCAGGCTGGTCTTGAATATCTGGGCTCAAGTGATCCTCCTGCCTTGGCCTCCCAAAATATATAAGTATGAGCCACTGTGCCCAGCCCCATTATTTCTTCAGAAAGACTCACATTTTTTTCCTAGAGATCCATAGGTCTCTAAGACTTATTTAATTTTGTTTAATATTATTGTCTTACAGTGAGACAGGATTTGCAATGTGAGAAAAGGCCAGCTGTCTTTAGATTGGGTATTTTGTATCTCCAGTACTTCATCCTTCAAAAGTATGACTGAAAAATGCATTCAGTAGTTATCTGTAGTAGGGTTTGCGTGACCACTTTATTCCAATGCCATAAACATAGGTTGATTAACAAATATTTTAAAAGCCACTCTCAAGTAAAATATAACTACCAAATAACCTTTAGGATGGCAATAAAATGGTCAAGGCAAGAGTACAGTCTATCCACTCCTGAATTTTTGTATAGTTTCCAGACAGCTTCATGCCCCAGGAATTATTGGGACTTTGGTAAATAATATTTTGCATTTTAATATCGGTTTTGCATATTATTATTTTATATAGTTTAGGCTATTAGACCAATATTGAGTTATTACAGAGGAAAGATACCAATATACTTCAAAAGTATGACTGGAAAATACGTTCAATAGGTTCACTTAGCAGATTGGAGATGAAAGATAAGAAAGGTCTGGGAACTTTGAAAACAGAAATTACCCAATCTTTAGATACATACTTTTCATCTCTAGAATTTTCTTTTTTTTTATAGTCTACATTTTGTTGTTAAGATTCCCTATCTCTTCACTAAGTAAGATCACTTCTTACCTTAAATTCTTCGAAAAATATTATTTTCTAATTCATCTAATGTATTTATAATAGAAACTTTGAAATCTTTGTTTGCTGAATACAACAGCTGAGCCCATTCACAGTCTATTTTTTTGATTGCCTGTTTGTTTGCATGCCTCATAATTTTGGTTGAAACTTGAACATGTAGATAATATTTTGAAATAACTCTGATTCCACTGTGTTAATCCAAGGATTGTTGAGTTTTTGTTCCTAGCAGATAGCTTGCTCACATTGCAAATCCTGTCTCACTTTGGTGTGCAGCAGCTGATATGTCTGCTTAGTTCTTATAACTTTCAGATGCTGCCTTTCTTTATTCTGGCTTCTGTTCAGTCTACCAAACATCTGCACATTTTATTGGCCCTCTAGAAAGCCCACAACTTTGTAATTCTTCTTGCAAGTGTAGCTTTTCAAACTCTCCCCCAATTTCTATCAGTTTTTAAGATATTTTCCAGTATGTTTAGTTTTGTTTAGCTCAGATTTAATAATAGTTATCTGTAGTAGGGTTTGCATGACCACTTTATTCCAATGTCATAAACAGAAGTTGATTAGCAACTTCTTTTTGTTTTTTTAGATGGAGTCTCACTCTGTCACCTAGGCTGGAGTGCAGTGGTGCGATCTGGGCTCACTGCAAGCTCTGCCTCCTGGGTTCACGCCATTTTCTTGCCTCAGCCTCCCGATTAGCTGGGACTACAGGTGCCCACCACCACGCCCAGCTAATATATATGTAGATAGATTTGTATTTTTAGTAGAGACGGGGTTTAGTAGAGATGGGGTTTCACTGTGTTAGCGAGGATGATCTCGATCTTCTGACCTCGTGATCTGCCCACCTTGGCCTCCCAAAGTGCTGGGATTACAGGTGTGAGCCACTGTGCCCAGCCAATTAGCAAATATTTTTAAAGCCACTCCTAAGTGCAATATAACTACCAAATAACCTTTAGGATGGCAATAAAATGGTCAAAGCAGGAGTACAGTCTACCCATTCCTGAATTTTTGTGTAGCTGCCAGATAGTTTCATGCTCCAGGAGTTACTGGGACTCTGCTCAATGATATTAACATATTGCATTTTAATCTCAGTTTTGTATATGATTATTTTATATAATTTAAGGCTATTAGGCCAATATTGATTATTACAGAGCATAGATATCATGAAAGAGGCCAAGATGGAGTGGAAATGCAGGTTGGAACTACCAAAGGGCAAAAAACTATTTATCAACCTTTAACTACAGTAAATCTTCCCTTTGGGTATTTTCACTTGTAAACACTTTGCCCTTGCAGTCATTTACATCTGCATAATTACAACACTTTTGCTTTATTTGGCATGCAGGAGAATCTTCTTAAATATCAAACCTAACCACTTTGAGTGATTTGCATCCTGCTTTTGTCATACATTTAGAGCCTTGGGATTTTTTCTCAGAATGGAGTAGCAAACAAATAGGATCTAGCTTCCTGGTATTTTTCTGTATAAAGATTTCTTAACATGTCTTCTTGGATGTGTCTCTCTGATGTCAAACATACACACATATTCAAATAAGAGTTATACAAGCACATCTTCTACATTTTTGGCATCTATGTCTCTTAAGACACAGGACATTCTATCTGGTGTTCTGATCAGACCACTTTTGCATATGTTACTAGACTGAAAATTTTTGAAAGGTAGAGAAATCTCTTATTTGTTTTTATATTCCCGACAGCCTAGGATAGAACCTAGAACATTAAAGAACACTAACATTTTAATAGTGTAACTAAAAAGCAGGTTAGTTGGTCACTGCATGTAGAGTCCAATTAACAAGAGCAAGTTCTGATACAAAGAAGTGTATTTATTTCAAAACTAGCTTAGAGGAAGAGGGACAAAGCCTCCTGCCTAAGTGTGCCATTTCACCTTTGGAGCAAAAAGTGGGCATTTTTATAAGGCAGGGGAGGAAATGAGCAAGGGCAAGGATCCCTCTGCTCCTGGGCAGATATCCGAGCTGGCGCTTTCTTGGGCAGAAGTAAGTTGTAAAAGTGGCCAAGTGGGCGTGCTTTCAACATGCCCTCCTAGTGGGCATGAGTTCTGAGATGACCCTGTGGATAGTTCTGTGGGGGCATGCTTTGGTCTGCAAATCGACTGTCAACTTTCGAGGAGGGATCCTTGGGGGCACAATTCTGAAGTCCTCTCTGGGTGTTTTGTAGCAGAACATAGAGGAACTAGGGCTCGGTTGCTATTTATTTATTTATTTATTTATTTATTGATTGATTGATTGATTGAGAGAGAAGGTCTTGGGACTAGGGCTCGGTTGCTATTTATTTATTTATTTATTTATTTATTTATTTATTTATTTATTGAGAGAGAAGGTCTTGCTCTGTTGCCCAGGCTGGAGTGCAGTGGCACCATCATACCTTACTGCAGCCTCAAACTCCTGGGCTCCAGGGAGCCTCCTGCCTCCCTGCCTCCCTGCCTCCCAGGAGTCCCAGCCTCCCAAGTAGCTGGGACTACTGTTGTTTGCTACCATGCCCAACTAGTTTTTAAAGTATTTTTTTTTGTAGAGATGGGTTCTTGCTTTGTTGCCCACGCTGGGCTTGAACTCCTGGCTTCAAGTAATCCTCCTACCTCAGCCTCCCAAAGTGCTGGGATTATACATATGAGCCACTGTTCCTGGTCTAGTTTGATGCTTTTTTTTTTTTTTTTTCCTGAGACGGAGTCTTACTCTGTTGCCCAGGCTGGAGTGCAGTGGCGCAATCTTAGCTCACTGCAACCTTCGCCTCACAGATTCAAGCGATTCTCGTTACTCAGCCTCCCGAATAGCTGGGATTACAGGCACCTGCCACCACACCCAGCTAATTTTTGTACTTTTAGTAGAGACGGGGTTTCGCCCTGTTAGCCAGGCTGGTTTGAACTCCTGACCTCAGGTGATCCACCGGCCTTGGGCCCCCAAAGTGCTGGGATTACAGGCATGAACCACCACAGCCGGCTGTTTGCATTTTCAAGATAAAAATTTTACCATGCTGGATATATTACAGTAACTATGTACTTCAGTTTCCCAATTGTTAAATGAACTTAATAGAAGTACTACCTTACAGAATTCTGGAGATTAAATGAAATAATCTTCTGAGTGCAATAAATATATTATCAGTACAACAGCTAGCTCTACTGCTTTATTATTATAATAGTGGTAATAGTCAGACTTGGAAGGGGTGAAAGAGAACAACAGTCTATTTTATTTTTGTGGCATATATATCATAGGTCATAAGACCTTGGATTATTTAGATACCATGTTAAAACTTGACAAAAACTGGGAATGTTGTGAGTGTGCAATAGCAGGTAATAACTAATCCGATAATTAATTTATTCTTGAATTTGATCAGAAGACAGACCTAACTTCATCTATTGCCAATTATTATTGTAGCAAAATCTATTAGAATTTCAATGTCGGCACTGCAGTACAATAGTGTGAATTTCAAAAGTGAGATATTTTATGTGGCTTTTTAAAGTAGGTTTTCAAACCAGTTAAAGGCTCTAAAACCCATTAAGAAGGATACTATGGGTCAGGAATAGCATTTTATGAGGACTCCTGAGAAAACGGTGCTGTGTCCCCTCCACCATGGTGTAAGTGGAGGTTACTCTCACTTGTTCTCCTACTTGGTATCTCTCCTTGTTCTCTCACTTGGTATCGAGTGAGAGGGGCTTGAGAGGGACGACTTAAGAGATTTAAAGGATTCCCCCCAGTTGTGGGAAACAGAGGACCAGGGTCTGACTCTCTGAGATACCCAACAAGGAGAGAACTGTGGCTGGCTTACTGTTCCCACAGAAAGAACTATACTATAATGGTGGCTGTGTTGAATTTGCCTACACTCCAGCCTGTGTCAGGGCAAAGGAAATGTATTTCCTGCAGATTAGAGGTGGGCCTAGTGGAGGAGAGGGATAGCGTGGAGCTGGACTCCTATCCAAATAGATGCCTGAAAGGCCAGTGAGGTTCCAATGGTGAGTCTTTTGAATGACAGCCAAAAAGCCAGGAGAAGAACGAATTATCCAAGTCAGTGGAGCTATGACCAGAGGTGAGACTCTGAATAACCCATGAAAGTGCATCTGAGAAAAAAGAGTTCGCTTCAAACATCAGCAGACAGGTGTTTTGGCAGGAAGGCCCACGTTGGCATCTCTTTGCCTTCCTTCCCCAGCCTCCCTGTCTCCCATGCCTACCTTGGAAAGATCCCACAGCTAGTGACAGCGAAAGTTGTGGAAGAGAAAGAAGAGAAGCAGCTGATTCAATCCCTTCCCAGGTTCCCTGGGGCGGGGGAAAACATTTGATTACCTAGTGAAGATTGGTTTGTTACCTAAAGTGACCATAAGCCTTCCTTTGTTTAACATTGACCAAAATAATCAAATGGGCCTGCTGAAGTGGTCTAGTGGCAAGGGAAAATTTTTCCCCACTAAATAAATTTTAAGAAGACAGTCAAGACAAGAAACTGTATTTGATTATATCCTTTAGTGCTTATTCAGTAAACACATAAGTCTGTAATTTTTAATATTTGGTATAACAGTAGATTGAAATCCACAGTAATTCACAAAAACTTATGCAAGGGTTTTTTTGTTTTGTTTTGTTTTTTTGAGACAGAATCTCACTCTGTCCCCCAGGTTGGAGTACAGTAGGATGACCTCGACTCACTGTAGCCTCCACCTCCCAGGTTCAAGCGATTCTTGTGCCTCAGCCTCCTGAATAGCTGGGATTATAAGCATGAGCCAACAAGGCCGGCTAATTTTTGTATTTTTAGTAGAGACGAGGTTTCTCCATGTTGGCCAGGCTGGTCTTGATCCTGACCTCGGGTGATCTGCCTGCCTTGACCTCCCAAAGTGCTGGAATTACAGGCTTGAGCCACCGTGCTCGGCCAAGGTATTTTTTCTTGAAAAAATCTTCACTCATATGAGCAGTATATGCAATATAAGGATATGCTCTTGGGTTTCTTGATGTGGTCTAATATTTAGTGTTGGCCCCTTACTTAATTATAAAAGTGCTTTTATCTAAAAGTAGATGTTAGTTGTCAGGCAATGTTTGCTATAAAAAAAATTAAATAAAAAATAAAAGTAGACGTTAGGATGTTTTCTTCTGGCCTGCCTAGTATTTATATTAGATTCTTTCTTTTCTTTCTTCTTTTCTTTCCTCCTTCCTTCCTTCCTTCCTTCCTTCCTTCCTTCCTTCCTTCCTTCC
>NC_045438.1:10978498-11083951 GCF_002776525.5 Piliocolobus tephrosceles | reverse complement strand
TCCTTCCTTCCTTCCTTCCTTCCTTCCTTCCTTCCTTCCTTCCTTCCTTCCTTCCTTCCTTCCCTCCCTCCCGACCTTTCTCCCTCCCTGTCTCTCTCAGCTGCCCAGGCTGCAGTGTGCAGTCGCACAATCTCAGCTCACTGCAACCACCATCTCCCGGGTTCAGGTGATTCTCCCCTCTCAGCCTCCTGAGTAGCTGGGACTACAGGCACCTGCCACCACGCCTGGCTAATTTTTGTATTTTAGTACAGACAGGGTTTCACCATGTTGGCCAGGCTCGTCTGGAACTCCTGACCTCAGGTGATCAGCCTACCTCTCAGCCTCCCAAAGTGCTAGGATTATAGATGTGAGCCACCGCACCCAGCCTAGATTGTTTCTTAAACACCACAGATGTCTGAACTTTTTTGAATGAAATTAAATTATTAGAGATTAGTAAAATTTTGTATAAGATAGTAGACTAAAAAATTCTTACTAGGCTGGATATGGTGGCTCATGCTGGTAATGCCAGCAATTTGGGAGGCCAAAGTGGGCCAATTGCTTAAGCCCAGGAGTTTGAGACCAGCCTGGGCAACATGGTGAAACCTTGTCTCTACAAAAGATACAAAAATTAACTGGTGTGGTAGCACACACCTGTAGTCCCAGCTACTGAGAGGCTTAGGTGGGAGGATGGCTTGAGCCCAGAAGGCGGAGGTTGCAGTGAGCCAAGATTGCATCACCACACTCCAGCCTGGGTGACACAGTGAGACCCTGTCTCATTAAAAAAAGAAAATTTATCCTGTCTCAAGCTCCCCATACTGTAAGGCTCTAAACGTCTTGGTTGGATTGTGCTAATATATTTGGCCAATCAGCTCCTTCCTACCGTCTACTTTTGAATCCCTATCACCACCATCTAAGTCAAGATGACAGTGTTTACACAGTCTCTTCATTGTGTTTTAAGATTAGTCTTCTTTCTGGTGAGGGAAGACAGATAATAGAAATATGGCTGACTGACTGGGCCATGGCTCATGCCTGCAACCCAGCACTTTAGAGGCCGAGGTGGGAGGATTGCTGGAAGCCAGGAGTTCAAGACCGGCTTGAGTAACAAAGTGAGACCCTGTCTCTACAAAAGAAACACACAAAAAGGAAATACGACTGACTAAAATACATATAATTTTCATAATAATTTAAAATGTAAGAAGGCAAAACATTTCTGGGCTCAAGGTGGGTGATCTCTTAAGCCCAGGAGTTCAAGACCAGCCTGGGCAACCTGGCAAAACCTCATTTCTACAAAAAATACAAAAATTAGCCAGGCATGGTGCTACACACCTGTGGTTCCAGCTACTTGGAAGGTTGAGGTGGGAAATTTGCTTGAGCCTGGGCTGTCGAGATCACAGTGAGCTGAGATCGCACCACTGTACTCCAGCCTGGGCAATGGAGCGAGGTCATTTCTCAAAAAAAAAAAAAAAAAAAAAGGCAAAAAATTAAATTATTAGTATGATAAAGTTTCATTTGGACTTAATATGAAATTCATTACTAGAAATGACAATCATTTGCATAGGGCTTAACTTCCTTTGCTAAGAAAATAGAGTAATATACTGGGAGACTTCCAGAGCTTCACAGAGCTTCAGGGTCATCTACCAAGACAGACAATTTGTTGTCATCATCATTGTTAAAACTCTAAATTATTAAGTGCTTATGTGCCAGATACTGAGGTTTATGTTCACTTTCTCTAATCTTTAATAATTCTAGAAAGGTATTTGTTTGATCCATTTTCAAGATAAGAAAACTCATTCAGAGGGGAAGTAACTTGACCAAGGATATGTTGTAGTTGTAGAGCTGGGGATATGACTCATGTCTGTTTTTTCCACAGCTCATTTTCACTTAGGTTCCATTAGTTTATTTTACTTTTTTAGGAGGTCTTACAGACCTGATTTCCTCGGCAAAGTCAGATCACTCATTTCTTTGGCACATAATTATGATTATTTGTATTTAATATTTCTTTTTTTCTTGTTGGTTTTCATTTTTTGGTTTTTATGGAATCTGACTTCTGATTCTCAATTTTTTTATTGTGAAATATAACATATCTTCAGAAAAGAAGATTAAACATATGTATGGTTTTATAAATAATTATAAAATAAATACCCAGTAACTATTATCCAGGTCAGCAAATATTCTACTAGTGTATGAGTCAATTTCCATGGCAAAAGAACGAAGCTTAGGCGCTATACTCAAAAAAAAAAAACTAAAAATAAAATTTTCCTACATGTGTATTATATCAATGGAATAAGTACAAGTATAACTTACCGTGTCATAATTCCTCCCACCCTTTCCTCTCTTTTACAGCATGGGTAGGTTCTCTCTCCATGGGGATGATTTTCTTTTGCTGCCCAATAGTCAGCGTCTTCACAGACCTATTTGGTTGTCGGAAAACAGCTGTCATGGGTGCTGCCGTTGGATTTGTTGGGCTCATGTCCAGTTCTTTTGTAAGGTAAGGACTTGGTTTTTTCATGTTGCTTTTTAAAAACTGTTAAATACCTTAAAGTTTTAATTTAAGAAACTCTGTTATTTACAAGCAAAGCTCCTCCTTTTCATTTCTTAAAACTTTAAGCAGTATGACTTATAAAACAAACTGTTATCCATAGCAGCAAATCAGAGCTTGAGAATTGGAATGCTTTTTTTTCTTGTAATGCCTAAGACTTAGACATCAATCAGGATATGTGTGTTTCCTGGTGCATGGAAAAATGTTTCTCCTTATCTTTTTCTTCTATTCACATAAAAATCCCAATGGCACTCAAGTTATAACAATAAGTTATCTAAAATAGCGGCCTTAGTTTAAGGTCGGTTCAGTCTGAGTCCCACGGGTTACAATATGTGGTGTTTTAAAGTAGCTGTTCATAGGCTTGATATGAAATATTTTTATTAATGAGACCAAAACCTTGCCATTTATTCCAACCCAGATAGAGAATTCCTGTCTGTCCTTTAAAAAAAAGAACATGCTAAAATTTTAAAATATCATGGCAAAATGAAGTGGTCCAATGTACCTTAAAATAAAACTTAATGTCAGTGTACTTCTCCTGTATCTATTAGAATAGGGATCCCCAGCCCCTGTGCCACAGACTGTTATGGGTCCATGGCCTGTTAGGAACTGGGCTGCACAGCAGGAGGTGAGCTGTGGGTGAGCAAGCAAAGCTTCCTCTGTATTTATAGCTGCTTCCTATTACTTGCATTATCACCTGAGCTCCACCTCCTGTCAGATCAGCGGCAGCATTAAATTCTCCTAGGAGTGCAAACCCTATTGTGAACTGTCCATATGAGGGATCTAGGCTGCACTCCCCTTATGAGAATCTAAATGCCTGATGATCTGTCACTTTCTTCCGTAACACCCAGATGTTACCGTCTAGTTTCAGGAAAACAAGCCCAGGGCTCCCACTGATTCTACATTATGATGAGTTGTATCATTATTGCATTATATATTACAATGTAATAATAATAGAAATAAAGTGCACAATAAATGTAATGCACTTGAATCATCCCTAACCACCCTCCCCCGGCCCCATCCATGGAAAAATTCTTCCTGAAACTGGTCTCTGGTGCCAAAAAGATTGGGGACTCCTGTATTAGAAGAAAAGATGCAGTGCACTGAAGAGGCACTAACCATAAGGAGCAGATGGGCACGTAACTGCATGGAACACCTCTCCCTGCAGCTCTGGTTCTCCTTGTAAGTCCCTTGCGTTGGTAGAATAATCCTCAGTTAGAGAAACACTGATTTAATATGTAGCTCTGGCTAACAGGAGCTGCTTAAGAAGAAAACCTCTTAAGATCATTTCTATCCTTTGTCTCTACTTTAGTGGTTTATCTTCATTTCCTGCCTCTTTCCTGTCCCTAGCTGTCTTCATGCTGCTTTCGTTGAAAAGCATTAATGTGGTCATTAAGGAAAAATAAGTCAAATTTACATTTGACTTTTTATTTTTAAATATTTAATCAACAGAATCCTTGGTTTTACTCATTGCCGCTCCCCACCCCCCAACACACATCCCTTCCCCAACTCTAAAGTGAGCCTCATTCTTTCGTATTTTCTTCCATCTAATTTAGACTCCAGCCTGGGCGGCAGAGCGAGACTCCGTCTCAAAAAAAAAAAAAAAAAAAAAAAAGAAAGAAATTCTAGTTGGATTTTTAAAAATTATATTTATTTTGCCGGGCGTGGTGGCGCAAGCCTGTAATCCCAGCACTTTGGGAGGCCGAGATGGGCGGATCACAAGGTCAGGAGATCGAAACCATCCTGGCTAACATGGTGAAACCCCGTCTCTACTAAAAAATACAAAAAACTAGCCAGGCGAGGTGGCGGGCACCTGTAGTCCCAGCTACTCGGGAGGATGAGGCAGGAGAATGGCGTAAACCCGGGAGGCGCAGCTTGCAGTGAGCTGAGATCTGGCCACTGCACTCCAGCCTGAGTGACAGAGCGAGACTCCATCTCAAAAAAAAAAAAAAAAAAAAAAAAATTATACTTATTTCTTTGTAGAAAATAGATATTTTCATCTTTAAAGTACCTTGATGGGTTTTTTCTTCTAAATTTTTTTTTTTTTTAAGTTTTGATTGGAATAAGATTCTGTGTAGGTAATTCCATGAGATGATTTATTTTAGCAGCAATATAATATTTACATTATTATTAATGTAATTAATGTTATTAATGCCTCATCAGATAGCTTCTTTGATCTGGAAGCTTACAGGTACCTATTGTCAGTACCTGTGGCTCTGCCACTTGCTGAATGTATTACAACTCCAGCTGTGGTCGAGAAGGGACTGAGAGGTAGACAGCTTATGTAATCTACTACCTAGTTTGTTAACAAAACACACATACAAAGCAATGTTTTTCCAATTTTTCTGACCACTGAGCAATAAAAATTATGACATATATTTTGATGTGACCCAGTTCTCTCTCTCTTTTCTGTACCCTCTAAGTGAAACAAAATTTATTGAAACCAAAATTCCCTTACTACGTGTAATATTCTTATATTTTCTATTAAATGTCATTATTTAGCCTGCTGGTCAAAGGCTACTGAAACTTGAGAGCAAGATACAGGAGCAAGGGGAAATGTGGTATAGATTCTGAGTGTCGGGTGGCAGGTCCATTTTTCCTCTAGTTCCCGTTCTGCCTTCTGAGGAAAACCTTCTCCAGCAACTTAGGTCAGTCACACCCATGTGCCTTCTGTGAATCCTTTTTGCACGTATGAGTGGCATCCGACAGCCTCACTCATTTACATTGCACTTATTCGGCTGCCAAACATCACAAACTGGAGCCATCTGTTCCTGAAGGGAAAACCTGGAAGTGAAAAGGGCAGCAGTGAAAATGCCATCACAAAGCTCATATACTTCACTCTGTAGAAGGGAGAGGCTCTGGTTTTCTGGCTGAGAGCATTGCAGTACAGTGGTACAACTGTACAGGAACTGATGTTCCTGATGATTCTGCTGTGAACAGTATTTTTAATATACACTTTGAAGAAGGCAGAGAGGAATGTACAATAGACTTAAAATTTTTTTCTTTAAAATCGTTAAATACAAACAAGCACTTTATGTAAGTTACAATTATCTGGAAAACTCCTTAGGTGGAAAAACTGATACAGAATGAATGAAGTATTAATTTCTGTTTTGTTCTGTGTTATATTATTATTATTTGAGATAGATGTCTTGTTTCACTAAGCAGACTATGAGTATCTTGAAGGCAGAACCACATTTTTTTTTTTTTTGGAGACAGGGTCTCACTATTACCCAGGCCAGAATGCAGTGGTGTGATCATAGCTCACTGCAGCCTGGATTCCTGGGTTCAAGCCATCCTCCTGCCCCAGCTTCCTGAGTAGCTAGGACTATAGGCACATGCCATCACACCCAGCTAATTTCAGCTAATTTTTTTTTTTTTAAGTAGAGATGGGGTTTTGCTATGTTGCCAGACTGGGTTCAAGCCATCCTCCTGCTTTGGCCACCCAAAGTGTTGGGATTACAAGTGTGAGCCACCATGTCTGGCCAAGGACCAAATTTTTAATATTCTTTTCCACAACGTATCTGGTGCATAGTAGTTGCTTAATATGTTGGCTAAACAAAGAGTGGAGATTCAGTAAAGGGTGATCAGAGTGAGGTGAGATTAATTTGGGAAAGCCTAGAAGTGATTCTTGAGCCTGATTTGAAGGTGGTGCTAGCTGTGGATTAATAGAGGGAGAAGGGCACCTCAGAGAGAGGACTGCCAACATGCCTTAATTTTATCAGATTCTAGAGTTCCTTATGATTACCTCAGCATGTTGCTAGACTAGCATTATTGTCCAAAATTTAATTATTAACCAACTTTATCTATCTTACTTTCTAATAAATTGTTTGCTTTTACTACTGATAGCCTTTTCAAAAAACTTTAACTAGTTTTTGTTCTTTACCGTAATTGTTTCAAAGAACATAATGATACGATCCTTTATCTTCCTAAGAAATGTGCAATTATTTGGTCAAACTATAAGATTATTTAATCCATTATTCTTTTGACACACGCATGGCCTTAGAGCTTACAAACTGAGATCACTAAAAGGAATACACGTAATTTAGTCTTTCTGCAGTCAGAATATGATTTCTTGTTTTCTTGCACAATATTGGGAATAGTGCAACACAGGGCGAAGGTTGGTCTACAGCCCTTAGGCCAGCAAAAACAGGCACAACTGCGCCTCTGTGCAAATGTTCCTGACATAACCTTGGGGAAAAAATATAAAATGCGGCCTTTTCTTTTACTACCTTGTTTGGTAAGTACCTGGAAAAACTCCATGAAATAATTAGTTTTCATAGTTAATTCTAACTTTTTAAAAAAGTGTTTCATTGAGACTAGGTTTTTGGTTTGTTAATTGAATCACTGTTGATTTTACCCTTCCTGGCACCAACCTTCATTTCTGAGCTGTGGAGAGCACAGTTCTTACTCAGTGCTGTGTGCGTCACCTGAAATCCACAGAAACAGGAGGCAGAACAAAATCACTGATGACCTTAATGGTTATTTTTCACACATTCAGATTAAATTAAAATATGTTTAGTGCTACATTCTTGACTTACTGAGTTTTTCCCTCTATTTTGGTTAACTTTTACTTGTAGAAAATATGTTGATGAACAAAAACCCACTTTTACTATAAGGTTTTATTCTACCAAGCACACAGTAACAATATTGAAAACTGCTTTCCATCTTTTTCATCTTTATACAGTTCCATCGAGCCTCTGTACCTTACCTATGGAATCATATTTGCCTGCGGCTGCTCCTTTGCATACCAGCCTTCATTGGTCATTTTGGGACACTATTTCAAGAAGCGCCTTGGACTGGTGAATGGCATTGTCACTGCTGGCAGCAGTGTCTTCACAATCCTGCTGCCTTTGCTCTTAAGGGTTCTGATTGACAGCGTGGGTCTCTTTCACACACTGAGGGTGCTCTGCATCTTCATGTTTGTTCTCTTTCTGGCTGGCTTTACTTACCGACCTCTTGCTACCAGTACCAAAGATAAAGAGAGTGGAGGTAGCGGATCCTCCCTCTTTTCCAGGAGAAAGTTCAGTCCTCCAAAAAAAATTTTCAATTTTGCCATCTTCAAGGTGACAGCTTATGCAGTGTGGGCAGTTGGAATACCACTTGCACTTTTTGGATACTTTGTGCCTTATGTTCACTTGGTGAGTATGCTCCTTCACTGATCATGAATATTACTATTTCATAAAGAAAAACTTCTTTGAAGAGAAAGATAGGTCAAGTTAAAGTTGGCCTCAAACATTATCCTGGTTGTAATTTGGGTATTTTTGAAATGAAAGGTCTCTCAAGACAATGTCAATACACCATCAGACCACTACACAGAGAGAGTATGTTTCATAGTGTGCTTTGGTATTTTAAAAACCCCGCAAACCCAGCCAGACACCATGGTGCCTTTCTGTGGTCCCAGCTACTAAGCTGAGGCAGGAGGATCGCTTGAGCCCAAGAGTTCAAATCCAGCCTAAACAACATAGAGAGACTCTACCTCTAAAAATAAAATAAAAGTCCCCAAACAAACGCAATTTTTTTTTTTTTTAAAAAAAAGGAAGGCTAAAATCTTGGAACAAATTGCATTCAATATAAAACATTTGATAGGTCTCTTTTTCTTCATATGGCTTTTATCAGGGACAAAGTTAGCGCTGTGATTTTGCTACCGTAAGTAAATTGTTTTTCAACCAAAGGGTGTAGAAATTAGGTAATTAGCAAAAAAAGCCATGACTTTGATACAAAGAAACATTACATCTACTTGTGGTACACTTCTGGGAAATGGGAATTCTATTCAGAGGAATATCTGAGAAAAGTTACTCAAGTTCTAAATGAGGAAAGAGAGCTACAGTTTTATAGGAAATGAGTATTTCAAGTGCTCAAGCAGTTTATATTGTTTATTTCTATTTCAAAGGCAAAATTCAGCTTCATTATACTGAAATCAGAATAATTAGTGTCTAGGTAGGGGTTGGTGGCTCCCGCTTGTAATCCCACCACTTTGGGGAGCTGATGCAGGAGTTCAAGACCAGCGTGGGCAACATAGGGAGACTTCATCCCTACCTGGGGAAGAAAAAAAACAGAAGGAAGAAGCAGTGTTTACAGTATCTGCCCCGGCAACGTTTGTTCAAAAGTGTTCATTATGTTTCTTCCTTTTTTCTTACTTTTGTGGCTGAAAATGTATTCACAGTTCACCGTAAATGATAAACAAAACTGACATTGGCACACATATTTGTATGTTTGTGAACTTGGATTGTTTTTCTAGCTTACAGTCTACTTTGGAGATTTGTACAGTTTTTCTTTAGTTAAGAAATAAGTATAAATATAACTTATTTATGGATCATCAGGCTACATCCTGATCTGATAGTCCATTTGCATACTGTTAGGAAGGTATAGCTGAACCACCTTAAGCTAAGTTTCCTGAAATATAGATCTGTTGTGACAGGATTAACTTTACCAGCCAACCTCTTTCATAGCTTTTGTAGTCAAGAGAACATTTATTGTGTCCTTTCTCAAAAAGATGAGTAGAAATTCTTTTTCTTTTTTCCAGACAGGGTCTTGTTAAGTTGCTCAGGCTGGCTTCAAGCAATCCTCCTGCCTCAGCTGGGATTACAGGTGCAAGCCACCACACCCAGCTTTAAAAAAAAATTATCTTTGGTACTACTATGTGAACACACCCACAGAAATCAGTAACTCAGCTTTGCTAATACTGGACATTTACCAAAGGAAAAGTGGTAGATGACTGCCTAATTATTTTTGGTTATATATTTATAATTTGTAAATTAATTTCACATGTATTACTTCATGTGACTTTCACAATAAACCAGTAAAGCAGATAAAATAAATATTAGCTCCAATTTTAGAGACTGAAAAACAGATCTATCGTTAATAGAGATGTTAGTGATTTTCCAAGAATTACATGTCAGTAAACAGCAGAGCAGGAGTTAGTTCTCTTCCACTGTGCTTATCTGGTAGCAAACTCAGTCTACAGTCTTAATAGCATATTGGGCCACTTCCCTGGATATATTACCAAATGTGTCCATCTTACTGGGGGAAAAAATGAATATGCCTAAGGAAATTTAATAAACATGTTATTTCTTCAGGTAAGTCAAATTTCTTAGTAGAAGGTGAGTTAGACAATGTTATAGATACTTTTGTGATCAGGAGATGGCAAATCAGATGGTGCACAGACGATAAAGTCTCTGTTAATTCTGTTAATAAACCATGCCTTTTTTCTGCTCTGCCTTCTTCCAAGCATGTTTTCTTACAAAATATGTTGATACTTTTCATTTGAGATTTTCTCTTTCTCAACCCATTATGGCACCAAATGTATCACGGTAGAGGAAAGATCAGACAGCTAAATGCCATATAGGTGTTTAAAGCTCCTCTTTAGTGATGTACTGAGTTTGTCACTTTGTTGTAATTTAAGGTTTGAATTATGGATAGTTAACCAGGAATGGGACACTAGTTTCCTCTTTATACAGGGAAAAGATGTCTCATATCCTTCAAAAGACTAGTAAAGTAGATGATGTTCAATTCCTACTAAACCCTTTATTGACTGTTGAGGGGACACATATATGAGGCATAAACATTTGCTCTGAAGGAGCATAAACCTAGTACATGTAATTAAAAATGGCTATAGTTTACAAAGCACTTTTACATACATTCTCTCATTTAATATTCACAACGATGCAGTACCTGTGGCATATCCTCTTTATTTCATGGATGGGAAGACTAAGGCCCGGAAAGATTACATAACTTGCTCAGCCAGGCACAGTGGCTCATGCCTATAATCTCACCACTTTGGGAGAATGAGGTGGAAGGATCACTTGAGCCCAGCAGTTCAAGACCAACTTGAGCAACATAGTGAGATTCCATCTCTACAAAAAGTAATTTAAAAAAATGATCCGGGCACGGTGGTGCATGCCTGTAGTCCCAGCTACTTGGGAGGCTGAGGTAGAAGGATCGCGTGAGCTCAGGAGGTCAAGGCTGCAGTGAGCCGTGATGGTGCGACTGCACTCCAGCCTGGGTGACTGAGTGAGACCCTATCTCTAAAAAAAATTAAAAAGTATTCTAAAGGAAGAACAGATTGAACAACTTTTATTTGTCTCCTCCTAGTGGCAGGCTTTTATATATGGAAGGTGAAGAAATAAAGAGCCAGGTGTGGTGGTACACACCTGTAGTCCTAACTACTCAGGAGGCTGAGGCAGGAGGATCACTGGAGCCCAGGAGTTCAAGGCTGCGGTGTGCTATGATTGTGCCACTGCACGCCAGCCTGGGTCACAGAGTGAGACTCTGTCCCTAAAAAACAAATAATAAATAAAGAAGTAACTTGCTCAAGGTCACAGAGACAGTGACTGATAATTATTAGTGTAGTACTTTTATGTAAGTGGCAGTATTGTATAGTGGTTTAATAGTGAAGGTTCTGGGCCTGGTGCAGTGGCTCACCCCTGTAATCCCAGCACTTTGGGTGGCCAAGGCAGGTGGATCACCAAAGGTCAGGAGTTCATGACCAGCCTGGCCAACACGGCGAAATCCCGTCTCTACTAAAAATACAAAAATTAGCTGGGCGTGATGGCTTGCACCTGTAATCTCAGCTACTCAGGAGACTGAAACAGGAGAATCGCTTGAACTTGGGAGGCAGAGGTTGCAGTGAGCTGAGATCGCGCCATTGCACTCCAACCTGGGTGACAAGAGCGAAACTCCATCTCAAAAAAAAAAAAAAAAAAAAGTGAAGGTTCTGAAGTAAGACAGATCTGGGTTTAAATCCTGGTTTTATTTCTTACTAGTTGCATAACCCTGGACATCCTCTGTAAGCATCAGTTTCCTCATCTATGGAGATAAACCCAGTTTTGCAGAATTGTGAGGATTAGATAAAATATGTGTGAAACATCTAACTGAGTTCTGGCAAAAAATGGGAGTTATTTTAATGTAAGACAATGTGATTGCCAGCTGAGTGGTTTTAAGGAATGAGATAGAAGATTTTAAAAGGAGAAAGATAATATCCATTTGGAAAAGTGGTTTTAAAAAGTTTCATAGTGGGCCAGGGGCAGTGGCTCACGTCTGTAATCCCAGCACTTTGGGAGGCCAAGGTGGGTGAATCATGAGGTCAGAAGATCGAGACCATCCTGGCTAACATGGTGGAACTCCGTCTCTACTAAAAATACAAAAAAATTAGCCGGACGTGGTGGCGGGTGCCTGTAGTCCCAGCTACTCGGAAGGCTGAGGCAAGAGAATGGCATGAACCCAGGAGGTGGAGCTTGCAGTGAGCCAAGATCGGGCCACTGCACTCAAAAAAAAAAAAAAAAAAGTTTCATAGCATTGGAGTTGGGCCTTGAGCATGAGATTTTGTGTACAAATCAGATCTTTGATCAACTAGGAAACTAACTTACCGGTTTAGGTCTTTGAAGATTCAGAAGTACTGAAGAAGGGAGTGCCGTCACTGCTATGTTAAAAATTCTAAGATCTTATTAGATTGTACATGATGATTTGAGAGAGAATATGTATGCTTGTTTTCAAAGTGAGGTTGGAGGTTTGAGCTTGTTGTAGTTGACTTTTCACAGTGAAGAATTAGATTGCCTCCTGGAAGCTAATTCACCTCTCTCTTAGGCCTACCCACTTAAAATCTTTTTTAGAAGGGTACAAACCTTATAGATCGATTTAGATGAGGCCTAACTTTCTAAAAACGATTCCTAGTAGCGACTGTGTGAGTTTTTATGAATTGCCCCTTTTGCCTGAGAGTTGTTTTGTTTTGTTTTCTGGAATCTTTTTTTTTTTTATTTTGTGTTGTTTTTGGTTTTTTTTGAGATGGAGTCTTGCTCTGTCTCCCAGGCTGTAGTGCAGTGATGCAATCTCAGCTCACTGCAATCTCCACTTCCCAGATTCAAGTGATTCTCCTGCCTCAGCCTCCCAGTAGCTGGGATTACAGGCGCCTGCCGCCACGCCCGACTTAATTTTTTGTATTTTTAGTAGAGACAGGGTTTTGCCACGTTGGCCAGGCCGGTCCGGAACTCCTGACCTCAGGTGATCCACACGCCTCGGCCTCCCAAAGTGCTGGGATTACAGGTGTGAGCCACCACGCCTGGCCTCTGGGTTTCTTTTCTTTTCTTTTCTTTTCTTTTCTTTTTTTTTTTTGTTTTATGGCTCCTCTGACTCCAGTTTTTCTCCATTTAGCTTTCAGGAGCATAAACTGTCTTGGTTTTCTGCCGGCCTCCACATCACTCCTCCTTAGTTTCTTTGCTCACTTCTTCTTTTTCCCACTGACCCCTGAATGTCAGCATGTCCTAAGGCTTGTCCCTGATCTTTTTCTCCATGTATTCTACTGGTGGTTTCATCCAGTCTCCTAAGTTCACACATCATATTTATGTCAATGACTTCACATTTATAATTCTAGTCCAGACCTTTTCCCTGAATCCTCCACCAGAGCTGTATATCCAGCTGCTTACTTAGTATCTCCACTTGGGTAACTGCTAGATTCTTTCAGACATATCCTAACCCTGAAGTCTTGATCCTACCCCCTAAAACTTACTCTGCCCCCAGCCATCCTCATCTCAGGAGTTGGCAATTCCACCCTTTCAGTGGATCAGACTCAAAACTTTGGAGTCACCCTTGGCTCTTCTTTCTTGCACACCATAGTCCTGATCCAGTCAAGAAACCCTGGTGGCTTTTCTTTCAAAATATATCCAGGATCTGACCACCTCTCACCATCCTCGCTACTCATACCTTAGCCCAGGCTACCACGTACCCCTAGCCTGGATCACTGCCAGAGCCTCCTAACTAGTCTCCCTGTTCCTTCTCTGGCCCGCGTAGTTTGTTCTCTATAAAGAAGCCACGGGCATTCTTTCTAAACGTAAGGCACTCTGCTCAGAATCCTCCAATGGCTTCCCATTTCTCTAAGAGTAAAAACCAATATCCTTACAGTGGCCTACAAGGTCCTCCACAATCTGGCCCTCACTGCCTCTCCAAGCTTCCATCCCTGTCCCCTTGCCCACTCTGCTTCTGCCAGTCACCTTTTCATGGGGCTCACCCTGACTACCTGCTTGAAAAACTTCCTCTGTCCCTTTTCCCCTGAGTATTCCCAAACCCCTCCTATTACTCCTTTTCTTTTTGTGTAGCACTTAATACTTTCTAACATATTATCTATTTTACTTCTTTATTGTGGCCATTGCTTACTATCTGTATATTTACATGTCTGCTAGAATGTAAACCCCACAAGGGTAAGGATCTATTTCATTCAATGGTAGATCCCAAGCATCTAGCGCAGTGCCTAGCACACACTGGGTGCTCAAATATTTGTTGAATGACTAAATATATTCTGGATCAGTCTAAAGTGACACTGTATAAGTAATGTTCACTTTTTCACCATTTGGATCTTTAAAATTCTCCGCTTTGATCCTATACTGATTTTTCTCATTCTGTACTTGCAGGACATGGTGTTATTCATATTTATTCAATACCTATTCAACAAATAAGCTCACACTAAGCAAACCTCAGAATAATTGAGTAACCACTAATGCTGTCCGTTGATGGAGGAGAGAGTTGGTGTGTTTTGCTCTGATTCACTTATGCCTTTGCTGAAATTGTAAGATAAATAGAAGAAATTTCTGGTCCCTCAAGCAACTGTGTCTTCAGTAGCCACTGAAAAATCTCAAAAGAGTCTGGAGTGGTGTGTGTAAGGATAGGTTGCAGGATGCAAAACCATAGCCAGGCCTCAGGTCTACATAGCTTTGGTTGAGCATTGCACATAGGGCCTCATGAGGTAACTGATAAATGCCAAACATGACAATGGTAAATGCCAAATATGACAATGATAAATGCCGAAGAATGACAGTGGCAAAGATAATGAAGTTACCAAAAATGATGGTAACTTTTCTCATTGGCATGAAATGCTCCATCCCCAATATGAAGCTGATGATTTAGTTTCAGTTACTCTCTTCTCTCTCCCCTGCTACTCAACTTGAAAATCAGCTACTTAGTACCTGTGTTCTTCGACTGTAGACCATATCATTGGGTCAAATTTCAGTTTTTAAATTTGAAGTCCACATGGTTCTCTGTCAAGAAGATGACTGACTCAAATATTGAAATCTGTAAAATATGTATTCATTAGCCTGTTTTTTAAAAACTCCCTTATAAGTGGGTTGACTTTGTGGCAGATAGTAATTGACTGTTCTCAAAAGAAATTTTGACCTGGTAGGAAGATCCCATTTACCTGATGCTGTGATTAAAGACAGACAGATCATTTGCTTGCTAGCAGGGCAATTAGGTGAACTTGAAGTCCACTAATAATTGGAAATGAATTTTTTTGTTTTTTGAGACTGAGTCTCATTCTGTCACCTAGGCTGGAGGGCAGTGGCGTGATCTTGGCTCACTGCAACCTCCGCCTCCTGGGTTCAAGCAATTCTTCTGCCTCAGCCTCCCAAGTAGCTAGGATTACAGGCACCTGCCACCACGCCTAGCTAATTTTTGAACTTTTGGTAGAGATGGGGTTTCACCATGTTGGCCAGGTTGCTCTCAAACTCCTGACCTCAGGTGATCTGCCTGCCTTGGCCTCCCAAAGTGCTAGATTACAGGCATTAGCCACCGCCCTGGCCACGAATTGTATTTTTAAACCAGAAATGAAAATTTGAGGCTAATAAGTCAGGACAAGGAGCATGTGAACCTCAAAAGGTATTTTTTAGCTTTCAGTAGTGCCAGATGCTGCCAAGGGTCAGTCAACACTGGAATGTAGCTTTTGGACCTTGCTAGGCAGAGCACCTCCATTTACACTGCGGTCAGAGCAGCAGTACTGCTCCAAGCTAGAGCTAAGAGCTAAGGGCACTGAGCCATGCAAATAGGAACAGCATACAAGCCTTCATCTCTCTGTGGCTTCCTCAGAGGCAGATTCATGTAACATTTGCCAAGAATTGATTATGTGTCAAGCACTTCCCCAAAATCTCACAGAACCACCACAAGGATGAGTGTAATAAATAACACATACTTAGAGCCAAGGAAACAATTCTGCAAAGCTGTGCTTGTTCAGAGTCATTTGCTTTATGCTTAAAGCTGGGATTTGAATACAGGTTTCAGACAAATGTGTCTGAAATATACTGTTTTTATGAAGGAGTCTGCGTTCCTTCATGACTAATCCAGAGATGGGAGTGCTGCTATTTTCAGCCATGCTGGGCCTACACCGAAGATTGCTTTGCATGTTTCCCTTCTATTCTCTCAAAACTAAGAACAGAGTCCATGTTGAGCTGTTACAGCACTCAGAGCATGCTTCACAGCCAGGGAGAAAACACTGGAGGAAACCAGCTTTTGTTTTGATATAATTAATGGGAATGAGAAAATATCTATACCCTTATTTTCAGCCCCAACTTCTCTTTTGATCTCTAGTACGTTGTGAATATGAGAAAACTGAGGCCATGCAAAGTTACTTTTCACAACCTGTGACAAACAGAACATGGACCATACATAGCTTCGTGTTCAATTTTGCTTTCTACAGTAAACATTAAGCGTAGCAGAAGAACAAAAATGGACATATACAGATTTATAGCAAGATCTATCCTTTATTTGATTAACATAAATATTATTTTAGGAAAATGGAAAAAGGTAAACTGCTTGAAATTTAGTCACATATAAACGCTCCGAAGCCACTGGTGGATCATTAGTCTCCTGAGAGAGCTCTAAAGAATTAGTGTGTTGGAAAACTATTCCCTCTTGCTAGTGTGTAAATTTCACCAGTGGGGTTTTTTTTTTTTTTTTAAGACAGGGCCTTACTCTCTTGTCCAGGCTGGAATGCAGGGGTGCAATCATACCTCACTGTAGCCTCGACCTCCTTGGCTCAAGCAATACTCCCACCTCAGCCTCCCAAGTAGCTAAGACCAGAGGTGCACACCACCACACATGGCTAATTTTTAAATTTTTTGTGGAGATGGGGTTCTCACCACATTGCCCAGGCTGGTCTCAAACTTCTGGGCTCAAACAATCCTCCTGCCTTGGCTCCCCACCAAAGCACTGGGATGACAGGTGCAAGCCACTGCACCTGGCCTTCACTAGGTTTTGCATTTTGTTTTGCATGTGTCTCAGGTTTTATTTGATAAAATGCAGTATACTTTGAATCATCTCAAATTTCATTTCTAATATGGACACTGGCATGTCTCAAATCTTTGGATTCATAATCAAATTAAAGTTTGTTCAAGTTTGAGGAACCTAAATTTAACCAATTAGATAAGGGTCCTTTCATGTTTTTATGTCAACTAGAAAATAAATTGTTATGATATGGGATGAATAGAAATAGAAATCTTAATTTGAAGAATCTTCCCCTTGTGAAGCTATACTAAGTGGCTTTTGCCTGACATTGACAAGGTGGTTTTGGGTTGTGGAGAGAGTTGTCTGATCCATTGAGAGTACATTTCTTACCTTCAATTCTAGGGCATCCTTTGGGAGAAGCCCTTGCAGTCACTAACTCTAAGGATCATAGAGCATAAGCAGGCCTTCTTATGTATTCATGCTGTCAGGAAGGGTCTTCAGCACCCAGAGTTCTAGCGGCTGTACATTGCTGATGTGTTAGCCCTCGGCTGCCCATGTTACATCTGTTTCCCCCTGTGCTTCCCTCCTTTCTATCCCTATCGTTAGCTCTCTGGCTCTTTGGCCCCTCTCCCCTTGGGCAGCTTACTTGTAATTACAAAGTTTATGTTCCCTCATAACAGATTGTAAAAGTGCTCATTTAAAGGGCAGTGTGCACCCATTCGGAGGTGTATAATTGCAAACATGGAATCCCTCTGTCTCTGTTATGCAATCCCCGTATCTCTGTATCCATGTTAAATTGAAGTGATGCTTTTTTGAAGTAAAATGGTAAGAACAATGGCAACATCTAGGCTTCAGAGCATAGTTTAAGATTTTTGCCCAATCCGCCAACCCATGCAATGGTGTGCTTTGTCTAAAAGAAAACCACAGGTTTCTTGTAGACAAATATAACATTTATTTCCCGCATTTCTTTTTGATTTAACGTTTTTTAACATTTTAGTTAACGTTTTTATTAACATTTTAGTCTACAAGATGCTTCCACATTATCTATCACTGGAGTGCTGGACCACCATGTGAAATGGGCAGTATCAGGGCTTCTGTCTAGCAAGAAAAGAACCAGAGTTGGGATGGCGGGACAACTGCTCAGGGTTGCAAGGATGGTACATGGTGCAACCAGGGCTTGAGCTTGGGTCTTCTTACAAGTGTGGCTTTTAAATAACATACTTAAGTGCCTGCCAAAAAAGTGTAACAGTAACTTAGGACCTGAAAGGCATTGTACAGGTCACGTATTTGCACTCCTCCCCCTGCCCTACAAAAAAAGAAAGGTAAAGGAACTAAGACACGGAATGGTTAAGTTGCTGGCCAAAAGCCAGTTATAAAAGTAGCAGAATTGGGTGTAACCCCCAAGAACATCCGTGGAAAATAAATGGAAGCTTATTACAGCCCAGCCTGTAAATATGTACATAGAAACAGAATGTGTATGTAGAAACAAAATTATTACAGGAGTGAAATTACTTTCTGTCCTAACCCTGGTCAACTCCTAGGGTTCATTTCCCAATCAGGAGGTTGCTTTGCCATTTTGACATGATGCATTTTCTCAGAGTTGCCAACAGCAGTTGGACTGTCTTTGTTGTCTTTCTTTCATGGATCTATTTGGAGCTCAGGAACAAGGTTGTTGTGCAGCAGATTGTCCCTGACAATGCAAGGCTCACAATTGTATCCTTGTAAACCAAAGGTCACTGTACACTCGGCCAGGAATGGACTGCTGAAGGTGACCTCTCCTTCATGTTGGTTGGTTTACCTCTGTTGGTTGGTTGTGTTTATCTCTGTTCACTATAAGGTTCTGACAGAAGCAAAGTCTTGGGCCCCATTACATGTCCCCAGCTTGGTGGATGATGGTTGTAGAGTGCTGGAAACGTTTTTATTGATTTAAAATGGAGTTACGTAACTGAAGAGTTGCCCTATCTCTGTCTTCCTAGCACTGCAACCAATTAAAATAGAAAGGCTTAGAATGTTAATTCTGTTTTTGGCCTAGAGGCTTAAATACTAGGGTTTAAAAGTTTCATTTACTTTCTCTCTCCCTATTTTCCTCCCTCCCTTCTTTCTTCCCTCCCTCCCTTCTTCCCTTTTTCCTTTTTCTTAGCTATACAGAATGCTTTGCTGCTTTGCAAAACAAAGAGTAATTACATTGCTTTTTCATCAAGATTTTCAAATTTAAGTAATTTTGTTTTTCTATTTTTCATTCAAAAATAGGCTTACAACATTTCCTTGACACCAGGATATATATATATTTAGAGACTGGGTCTTGCTATGTTGTTCAGGCTGGCCTTGAACTCCTGGTATCAAGTGATCCTCCTGTCTCAACCTCCCCAAGTGCTGGGATCACAGGCATGAGCCACTGTACTCAGCCTTTGTTAATCTAAATATGATAATTTACCCACTGAGATTCATGTGTGCTGATTAAATTTACTCTCAATCCCTATATGTATTTCTTGTATTTTTGTTGTTGTTGTTATGTGGCCTGAAAATGTTTCCTTTATTTATTCATTCCCTTTGCAATTAACTTCCAAAAAGGCTATGAAGATATTTACGCACATATATGTTTTCTGATTCAACTCTCATGGTAACCTTTTATCAGGAAAGCAGCGCTAATAGTGGTTCTCCTACTAATAGATATGAACACTGAGAGGTTTAAAAGGTTTGCCTAAGGTTGCACAGTTAAGTAACAGGGTTGCCATTAGAATAAATTATATTTAAATTAATTTATTGTTGTTTGACTTGCTCTAATTATAAATCAGTTTAACAGATTCAAGCATTCATTTGAGTGTCTATTGTGTGCCACAGACATTCTAGATGTGGGGATACAATGCTAAGAACAGATACTTTCTCACACATAGCTCAATAAACAAGTAAGTTCATAAAGAAACAAAGTAATTTTCAAATAGTGATACTTTCTTCAAGGAAAACAAAATGAGATGGAAGGTGATGGTAAGAAATGGTAAGAGACAACTTTAGTCAGTCAGGGACAACCTCATTGAAAAGCTGATAGTAAGTACATCCTTTGGGTGAAGGGTAGTATTAGGTACTTTGAACATACAAAAATAAGACAGCTTTCTGTTGCCCTTGGGAGGCCTGTAACAGAATTTCTCAAGTCTCTAAGGCAATCAAGAGTTAGATTTTTTAATCCAACTTATTTTTATTTGATGTATTATTAAAAATCTGCATGTCAAAAATGAAAATATCTTGCATACTTTGCTGTAGGACCCAATCATTGTTTCTTCTTCATATACTGTATTAGTCTGTTTTCACACTGCTAATAAAGACTTACCCAAGAGTGGGTAATTTATAAAGAAAAAGAGATTTAATGGACTCACAGTTGCACATGGCTGGGGAGGATTCACAGTCATGGTGGAAGATGGAGGAGGAGCAAAGGCATGTCTTACATGGTGGCAGGCAAGAGAGTATGTGCAGGGGAGCTGCCCTTTATAAAACCATCAGATCTCATGAGACTTATTCACTGTCATGAGAATAGCACAAGAAAAACCCACCCCCAAGATTTAATTACCTCCCACCAGCTTGCTCCCACGACATGTGGGGATTATGGGAGCTATAATTCAAGATGAAATTTGGGTAGGAAACAGCCAAACCATATCATTCTGCCCCTGGCTCCTCGCACATCTCATGTCCTCATATTTCAAAACCAATTATGCCTTCCCAATAGTCCCTCAAAGTCTTAACTCATTTCAGCATTAACTCAAAAGTCCACAGTCCAAAGTCTCATCTGAGACAGGGCAAGTCCCTTCTGCCTATGAATCTGTGAAATCAAAAACAAGTTAGTTACTTCCTAGATACAATAGGGATACAAGCATTGGGTAAATACACCTATTCCAAGTGGGAGAAATTGGCCAAAACAAAGGGGCTACAGGCCCCATGCAAGTCCGAAATCCAGTAGGGCAGTTATTAAACTTTAAAGTTCCAAAAGGATCTTCTTTGATTCCGTGTCTCTCATTCAGGGCACATTGATGCAAGAGGTGTGCTCCCATGGCCTTGGGAAGCTCTGCCCCTGTGGCTTTGCAGGGTACAGCCCCCCTTCCAGTGGCTGTCATGGGCTGACATTGAGGGTCTGCAGCTTTTCCGGATGAACAGTGTAGGCTGTTGGTGGATCTACTATTCTGGGGTCTGGAGGACAGTATCCCTCTTCTCATAGCTCCACTAGGCAGTGCCCCACTGGGGACTCTGTAGGGGCTCCGATCCCACATTTCCCTTCCACGCTGCCCTAGCAGAGGTTCTTCATGAGGGCCCCGCCCCTGCAGCAAACTTCTGTCTGTATATCCAGGCATTTCCATACATCCTCTGAAATCTAGGTGGAGGTTCCCAAACCTCAATTCTTGACTTCTGTGCACCCACAGACTCAACACCATGTGGAAGCTGCCAAGGCCTGGGGCTTGCACCCTCTGAAGCCATGACCTGAGCTGTATCTTAGCCCCTTTTAGCCATGACTGGAGCAGCTAGGATACAGTACACTAAGTCCCTAAGCTGCACACAGCATGGGGGGCCTCTGGGCCTGGCCTATGAAACCATTTTTTCCTCCTAGGCCTTCAGGCCTGTAATGGGAGGGGCTACCTTGAAGGTCTGTGGCATGCCCTGGGGACATTGTCACCATTGTCTTGGCAATTAACATTGGGCTTCTTCTCACTTATGGAAATTCTGCAAATTTCTGCAGCTGGCTTGAATTCCTCCCCAGAAAATGGGTTTTTTTTTTATTATTATTGTTTTATTATACTTTAAGTTCTGGAATACATGTGCAGAATGTGCAGGTTTATTACATAGGTATACATGTGCCAGCCATGGTGGTTTGCTGTACCCATCAACCTGTGAGCTACATTAGATATTTCTCCTAATGCTATCCCTCCTGTAGCCCCCCATCCCCCTGACCAGCCCTAGTGTGTGATGTTCCCCTCCCTGTGTCCTTGTGTTTTGATTTTTCAGCTCCCACTTATGAGTGAGAGCATGCGGTGTTTGGTTTTCTGTTCCTGTCTTAGTTTCCTGAGAATGATGGTTTCCAGCTTCATCCATGTCCCTGCAAAGGACAGGAACTCATCCTTTTTATGGCTGCATAGTATTCCATGGTGTAGATGTGCCACTTTTTCTTTATCCAGTCTGTCATTGATGGGCATTTGGGTTGGTTCCAAGTCTTTGCTATTGTGAATAGTGCTGCAATAAACATACATGTGCATGTGTCTTTATAGTAGAATGATTTATAATCCTTTGGGTATATATCCAGTAATAGGATTGCTGGGTCAAATGGTATTTCTGGTTCTGGTTCCTTAAGGAATTGCCACACTGTCTTCCACAATGGTTGAACTAATTTGCACTCCCACCAACAGTGTAAAAGCGTTCTTATTTCTCCACATCCTCTCCAGCATCTCTTGTTTCCTGATATTTTAATGATTGCCGTTCTAACTGGTGTGAGATGGTATCTCACTGTGGTTTTGATTTGCATTTCTCTGATGACCAGTGATGATCTTTTTTTATATATGTTTGTTGGCTGCATACATGTCTTCTTTTGAAAAGTGTCTGTTCATATCCTTCACCTACTTTTTGATGGGGTTGTTTTTTTCTTGTAAATTTGTTTAAGTTCCTTGTAGATTGTGGATATTAGCCCTTTGTCAGATGGATAGATTGCAAAAATTTTCTCCCATTCTGTAGGTTGCCTGTTCACTCTGATGATAGTTCCTTTTGCTGTGCAGAAGCTCTTTAGATTAATTACATCCCATTTGTCAATTTTGGCTTTTGTTGCCATTGTTTTTGGTGTTTTAGTCATGAAGTCTTTGCCCATGCCTATGTCCTGAATGGTATTGCCTAGGTTTTCTTCTAGGGTTTTTATGGTTCCATTGCATCAACAGGCTGCAAATTTTCCAAACTTTTATGCTCTGCTTCCTCTTGAACACTTTGCTGCTTAGAAATTTCTTCCAACAGATACCCCAAATCATCCTCTCAAGTTCAAAGTTCCACAGATCTCTAGGGCAGGGACAAAATGCCACCAGTCTCTTTGTATAGCAAGTGTGACCTTTACTCCAGTTCCTGACAAATTCCTCGTCTCCATCTGAGACCACCTCAGAAGCCATTCAACAGGTCTCTAGGAAGTTCCAAACTTTCCCACATCTTCCTTTCTTCTGAGCCCTCCAAGTCTCTGGGAAGTTCCAAACTTTCCCACATTTTTCTGTCTTCTTCTGAGCCCTCCAAACTGTTCCAGCCTCTGCCTGTTACCCAATTCCAAAGTTGCTTCCACATGTTTGGGTATCTTTACAGCAGCACCTCACTACCCAGTACCAATTTACTGTATTAGTCTGTTCTCATGCTGCTAATAAAGACATACCCGAGACTGGGTAATTTATAAAGACAAAGAGGTTTAATGGACTCACAGTTCCATACGGCGGGGGAGGCTGCACAATCATGGCAGAAGGCAGAGGAGGAGCACAACCAAGTCTTACGTGGCAGAAGGCAAGAGTGTGCATGCAGAGGAACTGCCCTTTATGAAACTATCATGAGAACAGCACAGGAAAAACCCACCCCCATGATTTAATTACCTCCCACCAGGTTCCTCCTAGGACACATGGGGAGTATGGGAGTTACAATGCAAGATGAGATCTGGATGGGAACACAGCCAAGCAATATTATGTACTTTATTAACTTCTTATCTCTTCTAATAATATACTAGTGTTACTTGGTTCTCATGTGGTTATTCTTCTTATTACCTTTTTTGGAGATGAAGTCTCACGATGTTGCCCAAGCTAGTCTCAAACTCCTGGGCATGAGCCATCCTCCCATGGTTGCCTCCCAAAGTGCTGGGATTACAGATGTGAGCCATCACACCCAGCCTCATATGGTTATTACAGTGAATGATTAAGATACCTTCTCTCCTTTACTTTGTCCCTACTTTTTCTCAGATTTTTTTCAGTGATGTCTATGCTTTTCTTGTTTTCTAGCTTTTCTAACGTTGCATTTATTTTCCTTCAGATCTCAACATCTGCTGCAATTTGACTATTCAGGTTAGTGACAATTTGCCCATTTATCAGTTTTGTGCCTTAGGCAGTATTCACCAGCATTCTCCTACTTGAGATGAATAAGGATCTTTATTTCTCTGACCACTTGTTTATTCATTCATGCAAAGTTTAATATTTACAGAACACTTTCATCAAAACAAGCTAGTTTTTTCTTTTCAAAATATACTATACTAGCATAGGAACTTGAGAGAAGAGGTGATAATACAGAAGAAATCTAGAGAACTGATCGTGTAGAAATAATTAAACTAAAACAAAGCTGCTGCTTATAGTAAGGTAGACGAAGTTTGTCCTGTGTTCCAAATTATACTTAGCCAAAAATAAATATTTATAGATAATTGAATAGTAGTTTTAAGAAATGATTCATGGATTTCTCAGGGGTGGAAATTATCCCTGTAATGTAGGCCCCAAACTTCTAAAATATTTTAAATTTGTGAGGGAGAAATAAACCCACAAACATTTGAAAATATCTAATTTTAGCTTAAGTTGAAAAACAGCAGAAGTGTATTTTTTGTTAGGCCCTTATATTGGGTAATATAGTCTATGTAAGTATGGGAAAGGCTGGTGAAAACTGTGGATTTATCTACAAAATACATTAGTACATTGGGGAGTTTTGTGTGGGAAGTGTCCTAACACCTCAGGAAATGCTAAGGAAGAAATGGGTAAGGCAGACTGAACATTCCACAAGGGTAGGGAGAGCGTCTTCTTTTCATTGCTCTAGCCCCAGCCCCTAGCGTGTGCCTGGCACTCTATCTTTTCCTTTGTTTTTGTTTTTGTTTTTTTTTTTTAACTGATTTCAGGTTGAGTTTATAGGCTGGCTAAGTTTATAGGCTGGTAGAGTGCAAGGTCTACTAATTTCTCTGCTCATGACTACTTTACGTTCTAATAGCACTTTATGTTCTTCAAGTGCTTTTTTTCTTTGTTCTTCAATGTATAATAAGGTGAGAACAGTTTTATCTTCATCTTGCAGGGAGAAGAGTTAGTTAAGAGACTTTCTCAGGTCACACACATGTAGTTAATGACAGGGTGAGGTTTAAACCTTCATAGAAATAAAAGTGATTTTATAATTATCTTGACTAGTTTCAATGTGAAATAACTTAAAGGTATGGAAGTGGATGCCAAGAGGTATAGTCAGTCTTGCTGGAGTAAAATAATGCCCTGTGCTTTGTGCCTTCTCCCAGCTGCTGCTTCCAGAAGAATGGGGTGTCTGAGTGTGAACATCACCCAACAAGTAGGTTAACAGAGGCCCACGCCCCTCTTGACCCACACACATATCAGTGAGATTTAGAATGCTGCCACATATTGATGATTGAATTTATGAAGCATTATAATATCCTCAATAATAAACCAAGTGTCCCTGTCCCAACTTGTTATCTCTGCTTCTGTGAACACGTTTTCCTTTATGTGTTCCTTACTCCTCAGGAGCTCTCTCAGGGACTTTTCAGCTCCTGACCCTGTCCTTTTCAGCATTTTCTCAGAGGACAATTCTTAGCTCCCTGTTGACCCCTCAAGCATTAATTGCTTTTTCTGCCAGGTATTTCCTTGCTAGACTCTTGAGCCCTCAGAGCTGTTCTGAATTATGGAGTCAGAATTGCCCAGGATTAGGAATCACCTCATGTCCCCACCATCCCCGCGTTGTGTGGCACTTTCTCAACTCTGCATCCCTTTCACCTTCACAGCAACCCTCTAACGTACCCAAAGCAGTGTCATACTCAGTGCCTCCTTTTCTCTCCCGAAATAAAATTTCTAGATAAGAAGACCTCTATATTCCAGGCCTTGTCTTTGATTTTAGAAAGAGGAAAGAAAACCTACCTATATACATAATGTCTTTAAACCTCAGTAATGTCCCACTTGTTACAGTAAGGAGAAATAAAAGAAGTAAGATAATGCTTGGGATACGTGCTACAACAGGGATGAACCATGAGGACACTACACCAAGTGAAATACTCCGGGCACAAAAGCACAAATACTGTATGGTTCCGCTTAGATGCAGTACCCAGGGAAGTCACATTCATAAATACTGAAAGTTGTATGGTGGTCTCCAAGGGGAGAGGGAAATGAGGAGTTATTTAATGGGTGAAGAGTTTCAGCTTGAGAAAATGAAAAAGTTCTGGAGCAGAATGGTGGTGACAGTTGTACAACAATGTAAATGTACTTAATATAGTACACTTAAACTGGTTAAAATGGCAAATTTTATGAGATAGGAATTTATCACAATAAAAAATTAAAAAGTAAGAAAAGTTACTTCTTGGGCGAAAGTATATCAGAAAGATAAAAATAGTCCCCACAAATTTCCAAAACAACCCTAATGAGGTGTTGCTGCCTAAATTGTGAACCAAATGGTGAACCAATGTGTAGTATTTGAGACTGGGAAACTGATGCCCAAGATTTTAGCCTCAATAAGGAGTAGAGTTCATAATTTGACTCCAAAGACATTTCTTTCACTACCATGCCAAGGCCATCTGAGTCCCTGTCCGAAGAATTTTTCTCTCTGCTCTGTAGGCTGCCTTAATCCAGAGTACACAGGCTTTCCACTTTCTTATCTGTCCTCCTACCAAGGTGTGGTCCTTTTCTTCCCGAACACTGTATAATTACCAGACAAAACTAAACATATTTAAAATATAAGCAGTCTTCTATATCCAAGATTCCACATCCTTGGATTCAACCAACCATGGATTGAAAATATTTGGGGGGAAAAAAACAATAAAAATAACACTGGCCTGGGCAGCATAGTGAGATGCCATCTCTACAAAAACATAAAAAATTAGCTGAGCATTCCAGCACTTTGGGAGGCCGAGGCAGGCAGATCACCTGAGGTCAGGAGTTCGAGACCAGACTGGCCAACAAGGCAAAACCCTGTCTGTACTAAAAATACAAAAATTAGCCAGGCATGATGGCAGCTGCCTGTAGTCCCAGCTACTCAGGAGGCTGAGGCAGGGAAAATTTCTTGAACCCGGGAAGCAGAGGTTGCAGTGAGCCAAGATCCCACCCCTGCACTGCAGCTTGGGTGACAGAGCGAGACTCCTTCTCAAAAAAATAAAAATAAAAATAAACAAATAAAAAATTAGCTGAGCATAGTGGCATGTGCCCATGGTCCCAGTTACTTGGGAGGGTGAGGTGGCAGTGAGCCGTGATCCTATCACTGCACTCCAGCCTAGGCAACAGCGAGACCCCATCTCAAAACAAAAACAATAAAAAAGAACACAGATTAAAAACAAAATACAGGCTGAGCTCAGTGGCTTATGCCTGTATCCCGGAACTTTGAGAGGCCAAGGTGGGAGGATTGCTTGTGCTCAGGAGTTCGAGGTCAGCCTGGGTAACACGGCGAGACCACATCTCTACAAACAACAACAACAACAACAAACAACAACAACAACAACAACAAGAGACTATACTTTCAGGGACCATTTCTGGGAATCATAGTTTGTTACTAGAGAAGTTTTTCTGTGTAGAGCATTGAAATATAAAAATGCAGAATAACTCATTACATAGCATTTACATGGTATTGGTTATTATAAGTCATCTAGAGATTAAAGTATACAGGAGGATATACATAGGTTACATGCAAATACTACACCATTTTATATCAGGGACTTGAGCATCCATAGATAGGGGTATCTGAGGAGGTGTGGGTTCAGTTCCCAATGGATACAAAGAGACTAATGTTAATTTCATTTCCCCAACCCCCACGACAGAACTCTGAAATAAGAATAAGAAAAGGAACAGTTGGGATAGACAATATCAGAAGTATGTGGAAATGATAACAGTGGAAGGAAAGCTGATCTAGGCCTACTCAACAAATTTTAATCTTCATTCTGGTAAAAACAAATTAGATTTATGGATGCAAATTTGAGCCAGCAATTAGATGGCTCTTAGGATTAATAAAAAAGACTGAACACTATGCCTTCCAAAGACTGAGGGAAAGAGAAAGATAGATAGGAGACTTTGCAAATAGCACTTTAGCCAACATCATTAGCCTAAATCTTAGTGAAGAGAGGTTAGAAGGTAGAATTTTCATGGAAGGATCCATTTTTCTTCACTTCAAAATTAAGGGAAAAATTAGGAAGCTGAATAAGAACTAATGGCCTAATTTATTTGTTTCTTTCTAAAATCAAATCTTTTTTTTTTTTTTTTTTTTGAGACGGAGTCTCACTCTGTCACCCCAGGCTGGAGTGCAGTGGCCAGATCTCAGCTCACTGCAAGCTCGGCCTCCCGGGTTCACGCCATTCTCCTGCCTCAGCCTCCCGAGTAGCTGGGACTACAGGCGCCCACCACCTCGCCTGGCTAGTTTTTTGTATTTTTTAGTAGAGACAGGGTTTCACCGTGTTAGCCAGGATGGTCTCGATCTCCTGACCTCGTGATCCACCCGTCTCGGCCTCCCAAAGTGCTGGGATTACAAGCTTGAGCCACCGCGCCCGGCCAAATCTTAAACTAAGTTAAAATTTCAATAACCAACAGAATAAGGTAGAACCAATTTTTTGTGAATTTACAAAATACTTGCTTATTGACACTACTGCCAAGGTCATTAAATAAGTTACCAAGTTACCTCAGATCCCAGTGATTTAAATAATGCTTTCTGAATGTATCCTTTTCTGTTTTAAAAAGAAGCTGTATTAGGTTCTTGTGTTCCTATAAAGAAATACTCAAGGCTGGATGATTTATAAAGAAAAGAGGTTTCATTGGTTCATGATTCTGCAGGCTGTATAGGAAGCATGGCCCCAGCATCTGCTCAGTTTCTGGTGAGGTCTCAGGGAGCTTTTACTCATGGCAAAAGCAGAGTGGGAGCAGCAGGTCACTTGATGAGATTGGGAGCAAGAGTGTCGGTGGGGAGCTGCCACACTCTTAACCCAATCTCTGTTGAACTCAAGCAATTTATCATCAAGGGAATGGTGCTAAGCCACTCGTGATAGATCCACCTCCAAAATCCAGTCACCTCCCGCCAGGTCCCACCTCTAACGTTGGGAATCACATTTCAACATGAGATATGGAAGGGACAAACATTCAAACCATGGCAGAAGCCTATCTTAAGCCAGGCATGGTGGCTCACACCTGTAATCGCAGCACTTTGAGAGGCTGAGGCAGGCAGATCACTTGAGGTCAGGAGTTTGAGACCAGCATGGGCAACATGGTGAAACCCCATCTCTACTAAAAATACAAAAACTAGCTAGACATGGTGGCACACGCCTGTAATCCCAGCTACTTGGGAGGCTGAGACAGGAAGCACTCTTGAACCCGCAGGTGGAGGTTGCAGTGAACTGAGATTCTGCCCCTGCACTCGTCTGGGCAATAGAGTGAGGCTCCATCTAAAAAAGATAAAGAAGCCTATATTAAACTTCTAAAATTTTATACCATTTCAACTAGCCTTTTGTTGGGTGCATTTGTTCACTTTGGACTATTTTTCCAAATTCATGTACAGTCATGCATCTCTTAACAATGAGGATATGTTCTGAAAAATGCATCCTTAGGCAATTTCATTGTTGTGCAAACATCAGAAAATGTACTTAGACTAACCTACATGGTGTAGTCACTACATACCTAGGCTATATGGCATAGGTATAGCCTATTGCTCCTGGGCTACAAACCTGTACAGCATGTTACTGTGCTGAATGCTGTAGGCAGTTGTAACACATGGTATTTGTGTATCTAAACATAGAAGAGGTACCGTGAAAGTACAGGATTATAATCTTATGGAATTGCTGTTGTATATGTGGTTCATCTTTGACCAGAAATGTGATTAAGTAGCACATGACCGTAATTCCACTATTGATTGGAGACTCCATAACCCACACCTACCTGTTCATTTGCATGTACATTTAGCCGATAGGTGACTTTATCACCAGATCAACCCAAGAATAAGTTTAAAGAGCATGTCCCCTTTTCTTGTTTTTAAATAAATGTAAAACATGGAAGTACATGATACCTCAAAGGAGCACAAATCACAAACAGGAGTCCACATCTACAGAGCCTTTGCAACCACTTTTTATCTTCAAAGTGCTCTACCAAAGTGCTGGAGTCAGTCAGTTGTGCAGATAGGCTGCCAACCATGGCTGAGCCCTCAGGAGCCATCTTGATGACCAGCATAGACACAGTCTGTTGTGTTCATTCAAACTTGCCAGGAACCAAGGATATGAGAGAGTGGTAAGTCTGGTGTGCCAAGAATGAAACTTCAAAAAAGAAACTTCCGAATCAAATTTGAATTTAGGCTGGGTGTGATGGCTCACACCAGTAGTCCCAGCGCTTTGGGAGGCTGAGGTGGGCAGATCACCTGAGGTCAGGAGTTCGAGACCAGCCTGGGCAACATGGTGAAATCCTGTTTCTACTAAAAATACAAAATTAGCTAGGTGTGGTGGCGGACACCTGTAATCCCAGTTAAATGGGAGACTGACGCAGAAGAATCACTTGAATCCGGGAGGCAGAGGTTGCAGTGAGCCGAGATCACACCATTGCACTCCAGCCTGGGCAACAAGGCTGAAAAGCAATCTCAAAAAAAAAAAAAAAAAAAATCGAATGTAGGTGGAATTAATAAAAATTTAAATAAGCTAACAGACTAAATCTTTCATTGTTCAGGAAGGAACAAAACAATTTTTGATAACTTGTGAAATATCTGGCACAGAAATTATTTAGAGCCACTGAATAATTTCAAGTTACCTAAAAATCCTAGTGAGTTATTTTCTATTTTAAGATGAAGTCTACTTTAAACTTCCAAAATGCAGGGTTATTTAAACTGGCATCTAAATCCAACTTGGTTTTGGTTGGTAATCCCTCTAGAACATTTTACTAAATATTGATCTTATCTAAATGATGCTATGTCATAGGTGGACTGTTTATATGTTTTGTTTGTAATCCAGGGAAAATTGTTTTAAAAAAAACAAGTAGAAATAACAAAGGCTTTTAAGAATTTTTAGAGTTAGAAATTTTTTCAAAATTAGGTTCTTTAAACCATTAGCCATCTCTTCCTTCTGAACTTTTTTTTTCTTCTGCTCTTTGGTGGCTATTAAATAATCTGCACTACAGAAACAGTACTTTTTCATGTCTTAACAGTAGATATGCGTGATTATCTACACCATGGAAACCCATCTTAATGAAATGGAAAGATCAGCTGTTTAAAAAAAACAAACAGAACCAACCACCCATGCCTCCTACAGTCCTGTTAGGCCAAAGGTCTGCTCTCCACCTGGTCAGCTGCTGAGGAGGGAGCAGGTACCTGCACCACAGTTTAGCCACAACAGAAATATCATTAAAAAATAGACACTGGGCTGCCAAAAGATGTCAGTCCTTAAACATGTTGGCAAGCAAAGAAATTTTTCCTTTCAAGCACATCTTAGAGATACCTTAGTCTCAAGGCAAAGTCAATCAGATTAAAGAAGCTAAGATGACGTTTTGGGGCTAATCAATGAATATCTGTCAGTGGCCATAAAGTTTTATTTTAGTGTTTTCTGGTGTAAAGGGATTAATTTTATGTACTCAAATCTATGGAGTTAGTTTTCTTCCACCTTTCATCACCTCGCTTGGCTTGCTGGTGTGCAGTGCTCATGCAGAACTTCCTAAGGGAGTGCCCCACTTGTTTTAATTTACTTCCTCTAGCAAAAACACAGCCAGAGGAAACACAGTCGTTTAAAAAAGAAAGAAAAAAACAAAATAAACTGTCTCATTTCATTCAGAAGATTTCTGTTAATCCTACTTTTAAGTCAAAGGGTAGTGTTAAGTTTTGATTTGTAACAAACTCAGATTATCCATTAACCCACTCTTGCAGGCTTTCTATTCCCTTTCGAATGTACATCTATTTTTTAAAGGGCCCAGGCTTTTTGGGTTTACCTTTCAAAAAAGTGTATTTAGGCAGAATGGTCTTCTAGAGTTACGGAATGGCTTTTCAAATGTTGGATGGATATTTTCTTAGAATTACTCCAAAATGCAGTAAATGAGAGGCAACAAGCTGAAGCTGCCAGTCTCTGGTATGAACAGCAGTGAGTAAAAGTGCTTTGAACTTAGTGTCCGTATTGGAAAGTAGGAAGTTAAAAGAATCAGTTTGAATTCCATAACTGCTGTAAAGATTATGTAGGATTTATTATCCCATGTTTTGATGTACCATGTAAATGTAAAACGTACGGATTCCCTCCCTCCCCCAAAGAGTTTATTCTCCTAGACATAAAATGAATGTACAGGCCTAGCTATTGTCCACCTCTTTTCAGTTTGATGATGTGTATCTGATGAGGAAGGACAGAGATGAATCAAAATAATTATAAACGAATACAGATGATGACTGGGTGACTGAAATCTTATCTCCCAAAGAGCATAGTTAACTGCAACAGCAGTGGATGATAACTATTGGGTGGGGGTGGAGGGGTTGCTTTGTTCAGTTCTGCCTAGAAGACAGTTGTAATTATTTTAGTCCCACAGTCTCCACTCCTCCCCTGGGCCTGTTTTGGCCCTGCTTTCCTGGCCTCTGTATACGGCCTTTGTTAGCACTTTGTAGTTGTCAGTCAGCTGTTACTCCAAGTCCTCTGTCAGAAATAAAGTAACTTTTGTTTGAAGAGTCTCCAGTAATCCCCCTTCTTTTTAAACTATGACTCCCCAAAGATGTATAGTCTAACTTTTGTCTACCAGTATTTTATCATATTTATTTAATAAATTCCATAACCCTTACATGAGAGACATTAAACAAAAAGTACCCCCTTAAAAGGAGGAAGATAATGACCATCAAGGCATGGCCAAATTACACAATCTTAGAAAACAGTACAGTTGGTAATTATTGGATCTTTTTGATCAATGGCATGCTTGCTTTGCAGATGTGTACCACCACTGCACCTCACAGGTTTCTGTAAATAAAGTGATTTGGGGTTCCCTTCTGTTGGGCATTCTTCTATCATGAAACCATTTGGTGATGAGAAGCTTGAGTTTCTAATGCATGTTCATCGGCTTTATTGGAGCTGCTTTTGTACTGTGGCCACCCATTTAACTTCCTCTATGGTTGATATCTGAGAGCTAGAGGACTCTGCCTTAGCTTCTTCACCAGAACACCATCTGATGTCTCCAAATGTCTTACACTGTGGCTCCCCTGTAAGACAGGTGGAGAGGAGAGAGGCTGAGGCCATTCCAGTGAGATGATCACTTTCTTGGGCTACTGCCTGAGACCTCTCAAAAAACAGAATCTGTCTGTGGGCTCTAGTGAGGGGAGAGGACCCTGCCTTCAGTTGGCTGGTCAGAAACAGTTACCCAGGACCAGGTGTAGTGGTTCATGCCTGTAATTCCAGCACTTTGGGAGGGCAAGGGTGGAGGATTGCTTAAGCCCAGCAGTTTGAGACCAGCCTGGACAACATAACAGGACCATGTCTCTACAAAAATGATTTAAAAATTAGCTGGGTGTGGTGGCATATACCTGTGGTCCCAGCTACTCAGGAGGCTAAGGATTGCTTAAGCCCAGGAGGTCGAGGCTGCAGTGAGCTGTGATTGCGCCAGGGTACTCCAGCCTGGGCAACAGAGTGAAACTCTGTCTCAAAAAGAAAAAATGTTTCAGACACAGTCAGTGTTGAAGATGTCAATTAGCAGGCTTTTGTTAATCCCCTGCAAGTGTGCAACCCAGAATTAAACAGATGTTTAAGAACATAAATAAAAGATGAATCCCTGGCCAGTTGCAGTGGCTCACGCCTGTAATCCCAGCACTTTGGGAGGCCGAGGCAGGTGTTTCACGAGGTCAGGAGTTTGAGACCAGCCTGACCAACATGGTGAAACCCCGTCTCTACTAAAAATACAAAAATAAGCCGGGCTTGGTGGTGGGCACCTGTAATCCCAGCTACTCAGGAGGCTGAGGCAGGAGAATCGCTTGAACCCAGAAGGCAGAGGTTGCAGTGAGCCGAGATCACACCACTGCATTCCAGCCTGGGCGACAGAGTGAGACTCCATCAAAAAAAAAAAAAAAGATGAATTCCTGACACTTAATACATTTAGATAAAGTCTAACTTATCTTTAAAGTTAACTTTAAACAACTGCTCTACAACATAATATTATCCTCTGTGTAGACAGTGGCCTCTAGTATAAGCTTTGAATTGGTTTAAAAAATAAATTAATGCAACATTAATTTATAAATATAAATTTATAAAAAATAAAAAAATGCAAACATCTCTTGAACATTTCCATATCTCTACAACTCTTTGTTAGAAATATCCATTTTGTCCTGTATTCACTTTCTGCTGAACTAAAGGGCATGCCAGTCTCCAGAGGATGACAGATGGGCAGAAATTTATAAAACAGCAGCAGTCATGGACGGCCCAGAATACAAGTAGAACGTACCAGACCTCTTGGGTAACTACTGCCTCAGTGAGAAAGGATTCAGAGATCCAGCATGCCCAGATTCCCTCACATACTGACCAAAGAAACTTTTTTAGTTTGCAGATTTTGGTGGGAATAGGGAGGGAGTATTAGAAGCTGAAGTTCTTGCTTTATTTAAATAATCATGACAGTAACAAAATTCAGTTAAATAATGCCCCTTCTAGGCTGGGCGTGGTGGCTCATGCCTGTAATCCCAGCACTTTAGGAGGCCGAAGCAGGCAGATCACTTGAGGTCAGGAGTTTGAGACCAGCCTGGCCAACATGGTGAAACTTCATCTCTACTAAAAATACAAAAATTAGCTAGGCGTGGTGGTGCACACCTGTAATCCCAGCTACTCTGGAGGCTGTAGGAGAATCGCTTGAACCGGGGAGGTGGAGGTTGCAGTGAGCTGAGATTGTGCCACTGCACTCCAGCCTGGGTGACAGAGCGAAACTCCATCTCAATAAATAAATAAATAAATAAATAATGCCCCTTCTAGTTGAAGACCTAAGTTCCCACCTAAGCATAATTTGAATTTACCCAATTTATCTTCTTTCAAAATACCTCAAACATTTCACCTTATTATTGCTTTTAAGGATTACAAAGTAGAGCAGGGGGGTGGGGAAGAAACCACTAATAAGGAATAATAGCCATTTGACAGACAGGTGTTCTTAGTTTCATAAAAAAAAGATGCCTGGCAGATTCAGTCTTTTATGAATACTAAATAATGTCTCTTATTTTTGTTTGTTTGAGACAGGTTCATTTGGAACCTAACCTGGTGTTCTCAGGGAACATAGGTTAGAGGGGAGAGACTTAGTAGTGAGGGCTCAAGCAAGAAGCATGTTAGAAGGCTGCTGTAGTAGTCCGGGTGAGGAGTGATAAGAACAGAACTAAAATACCATGAGGAACGTGGGCCCAAGGAAGCAAGTCTGAGAGATTTAGAAAGTAAATCATCAGGATTCAGTGGTGACTCGGATTTGAAGAGGAAAAGGGAATAATCTAGGGTAGCTGTCAGTTTCTGCCATGGGTAGTTGGGCTAATAGTAGTGTATTAACTGAAATGGGGGACAGGCAATTTGTGAGGGTGAGTTGAGTTCAGCATGGGGCCTGTTGACTTTGAGGTGCCTTTGAAACAGGAGTGGATATGTCTAATTTTACATGAAGTGTCTGCTTAGGAGAATGTGTAGAGACACTAACAGGGCTGGGTAGGAACACGGAATACCTCAGGTGCCAAATGAAAACTTTTGGCAATAACAAGAAGTTAGAAAGTTGAAGAGGGTAGAAGAGGCAGCAGAAATGTAGATGGGTAAGAACATCTTGGCATGTTTAAGTGACATTGTGAATAAACCTGTCCTACTGGGCCAGATGGGATTAGGGCTGAGATCAAAGCAGGCCTAATGCAGTTTGCAGATGTGCTTTGTGTGACTTTTGTAGAGCTGGATCACACAGTGTCCTAAATTTAAATTAGGTGCCAACATTTCCACACAAAATCCGGATTTCTGACTTTTCTTTTAAATTAAAGGGATCCTAGAGGTAGATTTGGCAACATTGATAGACTTATATGATAATAATCGACCGAAATATATGTCATTTCTCTCCAATGAACATGTTTTACTTTTTTGTGTTATTTCGCTGGGCCCTTAGACATTTAATTTTCTACTATTTTGTTTTGTTTTGTTTAACCCAGGCTTATGAGTCAGATGAATTTTCTACTTCTGAGTCAAAGATCAGTAGGTAATAAAGGTACAAAGATGGATTAGCAACAGATTATGGAAGGCTTTGAATACCAAACTAAGGAGTGTAAATGTAGGCAGTGGGCCGCCTTTTAATAAGGAATTGATGAGATTAAAGCCATATTTAGGAGGATTATTCTGGACCAGTATGAAAACACAGAAGTTGGGGAAAACAGTTAATAGTTTTGAAAGAGAAGAGAAAAAGGAGATGGTGTTGGGATACATAAACGGGCTCTTAAAATGCAAAATGAGAAGGGTTTTGAAGAGGTATCTTCCAGGAAGGCTCTTCACTGCCACATGGGCACTATATGGGTAGTTGTATTTGGTGGGAAGTTTGCCTGCAGATTTCCAGAACTGAGACCCATGTGTGGTGTGGGGGATGGTGATTGTCGGGCATTATGGAAACGTCAAACAAAATATGCTCACTGGTTATCTATGGCCCACAGGTCACTGTAGTCTCTGTTATATGTACACAGTACATGGAGGAGAAAGGTCCTTTGAAAAAAAGAAGGCTAAAATTAATATCTGATTGCTATTAACTGTGTGCCAAACACTGTTTTAAGCTCTTTACACAGACATTTAATCCTCACAACCAATTTCTGCAGTAGGTACTACTCCAATTTCCATTTTACAGACAAAGAAACTGAAACCCTAGAGGTTAAGAACTTACTCAAAGCCACAAGGCTGATAAGAACAGAACCAGGACTTGAAGGCAAGCAGTCCGCCTCTCCAGTGGTTTATCTTTTAACTGCTCTGTTAAGCTGCCCCTGCATTTTTATCTGTTCTAATGCTACACAAATAGGCAACTTTACAGGTAGAGAACCTTATGCTTTCATTCTGGACACTCTGTTATAACTCATTTCAGGGGTGTCAATTTGGTTCAGGTCCTCCTAGAAGAAATAAAATTTCAGAATTGACCCTTGAACTGTCTCTTAGGGAGCAGATAATATAACGGGTCCTTGGGTGACCTTGAGAGAATAGGTATGTTCAAATGTCTGTTCTCTTCCTTTAGCTAATGGCTCAGTATAGCTTATAACTGTATGCTTCTAACCCTTTGTTGAAAAATAAAAACTCTTATAAAAATGCTCTTTTTTTTTTTTTTTTTTTTGGAGACGGAGTCTTGCTCTGTCGCCCAGGCTGGAGTCCAGTTGTGCAATCAGCTCACGGCAACCTCCGCCTCCTGGGTTCAAGCGATTCTTCTGTCTCAGCCTCCCAAGTAGCTGAGATTACAGGCGTGTGCCACCACACCTGGCTAATTTTTGAATTTTTTGTAGAGATGAGGTTTCACCATGTTTGGCCAGGCTGGTCTCGAACTCCTGACCTCAGGTGATCCACCCACCTCGGCCTCCCAAAGTGCTAGGATTACAGGCGTGAGCCATCGTGCCCAGCCATAAAAATGCTTTTTAAAATGAAAACTAAAACATGTTAAATTTTTTTTGTATGTTTTCATGAAAAATTATCACAGGACAAATTTCATAAATATCGAATTTGGAAAAAGTTGAGAGCCCATAACACTGCAGAGAAGCAAATGCATTTGATGCAAAGCCTCAAACTTGCCAAGTTTTTCTACCATATTTAGTGTGGTTTCTTTCTCTTTGGCCTACAGATGAAACATGTAAATGAAAGATTTCAAGATGAAAAAAATAAAGAGGTTGTTCTCATGTGCATTGGCATCACTTCAGGAGTTGGACGACTGCTCTTTGGCCGGATTGCAGATTATGTGCCTGGTGTGAAGAAGGTTTACCTACAGGTACTTTTTTACACTTTTCACCTATCAGAAAATACTCTCATCACCCGATGGCTCATTAAATGTACTTACATGCTTAAATTATTTTTTATCTTCTTCTTTTTCTTTTTGAGATGGAGTTTCGCTCTTGTTGCCCAGGCTGGAGTACAATGGCGCAATCTCAGCTCTCCACAACCTCCACCTCCCGGGTTTAAGGGATTCTCCTGCCTCAGCCTCCCAAGTAGCTGGGATTACAGGCATGCGCCACCACACCAGGCTAAGTTTTGTATTTTTTAGTAGAGATGGGATTTCTCCATGTCGGTCAGGCTGGTCTCGAACTCCCAACCTCAGGTGATCTGCCTGCCTCGGCCTCCCAAAGTGGCTTAAATTCTTCTATAAAAATGAGAAATATTTTCTACAACATAACTTCTTTAGGCACTTTTTCAAGGACAGAGTCAGTTATTAGTTTGGGTTTTAAACATGAAAAATTGGTAATGAAACAATTTCTTTGTTTTGTCATGGAACTCCACCAAACCAGAATGGTTTTCGTCCGTTGCTTTTTCTATGAAGAATGTTTTTGGTGTAGTTCTTATAGTCATGTGCAGATCCTGTGCCCTTTGCATGTCTTCGGAAATTTGGTTGTGTGTGTGACTTTTGAGCTTCTTTACTGCAAATTGCCTCCTGTGATTTTGGGGTGAGCATAAACAAATGCTAATTCCAAGATCATTACTGACAATCAACACACACAGGTATTGAAGTGACTCCTTGATGTCACACACTTAACTAAATGCTGAAGACTTAAGTGACACGTGGTCTGTGCCCTCAGCTAGTATCTAATGGTCTCATGGGAGAAGATAAAGCGGTGTTGCAGCTTTAAAAACGGGTTTGCTAGATGGGTGCCATGGCAACATAGGCACCATGCATCTGAGTCACTAGCGAGGTCTGAGTAGAGTTAAGAAGTGAGGACCAAGTATGTAGATAAGGAAGACAGCGAAGCATGCTCCGAGCAAAGACAAACACATGGGAAAGCTGTGGAGGTGTGACATGGGATGTTATATCTGGGAAACGAATGTTTGAATGGAATAAAGGGAGAATAGTGGTTGGATTGGTTGGGGGGATGGACAGAAAGCAGCTTGGGAAGGGCCGTTATGTACATGAGCACTATCCTGCAACCTACCAGGAGCTATTAAAGGATTTTAAGCCAGAGAGTGACATAAGTTGGGGTGGCGGGGGTTGGTGTTTTTTTGTTTTTTGAGGCAAGGTGTCACTCTTTCCCAGGCTGGAGTGCAGTGGTGCCATCACGGCTCACTGCAACCTCAACCTCCCAGGCTCCAGCAATCCTCCCACCTCAAACTCCTGAGTAACTGGGACTACAGGTGCATGCCACCATGCCTGGCTAATTTTGGTGTTTTTTTTTTTTTTTTTTTGTAGTAACAGGGTTTCGCTGTGTTGTCCAGGCTGGTCTTGAACTCCTGAACTCAAACGATCCACCCACTTCAGCCTCCCAAAGTGCTGGGGTTACAGGTGTGAGCCATGCCCAGCCTGAGTTGTGTTTTATAAAGATCAATCTCGGCTGTGTGTGGTGGCTCATGCCTGCAATCCCAGCACTTTGGGAGGCTGAGGCAGGTAGATCACCTGAGGCCAGGAGTTTGAGATTAGACATGGTAAAACCCCATCTCTACTAAAAATACAAAAATTATCCAGGCATGGTGGCACATTCCTGTAATCCCAGCTACTCAGCAGGCTGAAGCAGGAGAATCACTTGAACCTGAGAGGCAGAGGTTACAGTGAGCTGAGATTGTGCCACTGCACTCCCGACTGGGTGACAGAGCAAGACTCCATCTCAGAAAACAAAACAAAAAAAATCAATCTGGTAACTGTGAAGAGTGGAACGGAGTGGAGGAGGGGACAAGAGTTGAGATAGTCACAAAAGGCCACATACTGAATGATTCCATTTATATGAAGTGTCCAGAATAGGAATCTCTGTCTCTTTCCATAGAGAAAGAAGGTAGATTTGTGGTTGTAGGGGCTAGGGAAAGGAGGGAATGGGGAGTAACTGCTACTGGGTTTCTTTGTAGGGTAATGAAAATGTTATAAAATTAGATAGTGATGAAACTCACTGAAGTGTACACTTTAAGTGGGTGAATTTCATAGAATATGAATTATATCTCAATAAAGCTATTTTTAAAAAAGGCCAGGCATGGCGGCTCATGACCGTAATGTCAACACTTTAGGAGGCTGAAGCAGGAGGATCACTTGAGGCCAGTTTGAGACAATCCTGGAATCATAGTGAGATCTCATCTCTATAAGAAAAAAAAAATTTTTTAAAGTTAGCCAGGCATGGTGGCACATGCCTATAGTCTTAGCTATGCAGGAGGCTGAGCTGGGAGGACTTTGAGCCTAGGACTTTGAGGTTACAGGGGAGTATGGTCATGCCACTGTACTCCAGGCTAGGCAACAGAGTGACACCATGTCTCTAAAATTTAGAAAAAAAGAGTGGAGGTCCAGGAACTAGTTGGAAACTATTTTAAAGTAGTCTAGGCATCTAGGCAGGAAGAACCAAGGCAGAGACACAGAGATCAAATGGAATAAGCTAGGGACATAGAGAATGAAAATTTGATGAAGCCACTTAGGCTGGATCTGAGATTTGTGGCTCAGGTAATGGAGTAGATGATTTTTCCATCTTATCAAGATCAATATGCAGTTGATCTAAGTATGATGATGAATTGGGTTTTTTAAATTAAAAAATTTTTTTTCACCCAACCTACCTGCCCTTGCCCCAGTGATGAGTTTGTTTTTGCCATGTGAAGTCTGTGATGCCTGTAGGAAAGCCAAGTTGAATTTAGAGCTCATGGAAGAGTCTGGATAAGAGGCCTGTGGGTTAAGAGGCCTGTGAGTTTGGCATTCATGGGCTGCATGAAGTAAGTGGAGGACTAGGGAGACAGAAACGGTGTGGCTAGATAGGCAGGGGGTAAAACAGGGACGAGAGTGTTTCTAGGGGCAGGACTGGTCAGCAGTGTCAGTAGCTAGTGACAAAGAGGCTGAAAGGTTTTCATTGAATTTAGAACACGGAGGCTATGAGTGACCTTACAGAGAATGGTTTCAGTAGATGGCAGGTGCAGGTGCAGAAAATTGATCATGATCATCTGAACAAATGGAAATATAGACAACTTTGTCCAAATGCTTGGCTGTGGAAGGAAGGTAAAGGTGAGCCACAAGGGGGGCCTTAGGATTTGGGGATTAAGCCTGTCTAATTATATTATACATGAGAGGCAGTGTTTGAGCAGGGCCTTGAAAAAGAGGTGAAATTTGGACACAGGAAAATGATTGGAAAAGGCATTACAGATAAAGTTAACTTCCATTAATTGATGTGAAGTAATAACAGTCAACCATTTATGGAGGACTTTCATGTGCCAGACAATGAACTAAGGGCTCTACATGCATTATCTCACTGATCCTTGTCCCAGCCCTTTAAGAGAGGAGGTACCATTGTTATTTCCACTTAGAGATGTGAACACTGAGGAACGGGAAGGCTACCTCAGTCATGGGTGTCTGTGTGTATAGAGATCCAGGCAGTCACAGGACAGTCTGGTCACACAGCGGGAAGGAAGTGAAGAGAGTTGGTAATGTGCTGCTTTTAAAAATGTATTTATGGTATCATGATCACTTTGTCAATACCTCACTGTGGACATCCTCATCTAACATTTAGTTTTGTTCTCTAGTGTCAAGGGAGCCCTCTAATGGACATTTGTTGCACTACAGACTTTCAGCTTTCATTCATTCAAAAAGTTCAGTGCCTCCCGTGCCCCAGGCACCAGCTCAGATGCCGTTAGGGTGATGCAAACAAGACAGACATGGTCCCTGAGTTCCTAAAGCAAGACCAAGGCAGGAAGAAGCCGAATGTGTTTGGAAACCCAAGAAGACGGGAAAGTGGCATGGGAAGAGACTGGAAAGTTAGAGTGGGTCAGATTGGACAGAGCCTTGAAGGCAAAGATGAAGAGACTTTGCTTTAAGAGTGGTGGATTTTGGCCAGGCGTGGTGGTTCACGCCTGTAATCCCAGCACTTTGGGAGGCCAAGGCTGGTGGATCACGAGGTCAGGAGATCGAAACACAGTGAAACCTCGTATCTACTATAATTACAAAAAATTAGCCGGGCTTGGCGGCACACGCCTATAGTCCCAGCTGCTGGGGAGGCTGAGGCAGCAGAATCGCTTGAATCTAGGAGGCAGAGGTTGCAGTGAGCCAAGATCGCAACACTGCACTCCAGCCTGGATGACAGAGTGAGACCAAAAAAAAAAAAAAAAAAAGAGTAGTGGACCTTTGTTGGAGGACATAGGTCTGATTATGTTTTTAAAGTCACTGTGGTTGTTCTGTGTGTGGAGGATGGATTACAGGGAGGGAAACAAGAGTGCAAGAGGGGAGGAACACCTGGTAGGAGATCAATTAATTCAGGGTCCAGGTGAGAGATGATGGACTATGGTGCTGTAATAGATAAACTCATGATATATTTTATATATCAGCATTTCATTCCAAAACAATTTTTGAATGTCCTCCTACCCTAGATAGGGCAGACAGATTATCTGTAACATTTTTGGAGCACATTTTAATACCTGAGTGTTTCCAGTAATTTACAAAAGAAAATATAGCCTTTCCTAACTTGTCCCATGTTGGTCTGCATTTACACAGCAGTAAGTTAAAAGTTAGTATTGGGGCTAATACGGTGAAACCCCGTCTCTACTAAAAAAATACAAAAACACTAGCTGGGCAAGGTGGCGGGCGCCTGTAGTCCCAGCTACTCGGGAGGCTGAGATCTGGCCACTGTACTCCAGCCTGGGTGACAGAGCAAGACTCCGTCTCAAAAAAAAAAAAAGTTAATATTGGGGGTCAAATATTTCACTTCAGATGAAAGTTTAGCCACAATCTGGCTTCTGTTAGGCCATATCTAATTTTTTTCATCCAAATGTAGAGCATCGTTTGTGGCAGCCAGTAGTACCTGCTGAGTCACAGGTGTGACAGCTGCATTTCAAACAAGCCTGGGAAGGAGAAAGAAAGCCTTTCAGTGTGTCCTGTGGCTGAGAGGAGCCACCCATGGACTCCACCTTGTAAACACAGTGGCACAGGACACAGCACAGGCCTAACCCATGCAGGATGCTGGACTCGTTCCCTTATTCACTACCTTTCTCTCTCTCCTTTTTCCTGGCTTCCCTGCCCCAACTTCCCAAACACACAGTGTGGTTTTTGATTCTTGACTTTTCTCGGCTGCAGTTGACTCCAGCTCTGCCTGTTTGTTTATTCCTCTTTCTCTGTCCCTGGCTGTCTGCCTTTTGGCCCATCCTTTAAGGCTTGGAATGCTCTTGGGCTTACCTTCTTTCCGTTCATTGGTGATGTGTTTTCTCAGACGTACCTGCTCCCTGCTTTCATTTTTCAACCTCATGGGGCTGTGACAACTCTTCCCTCCTTGTCCTCTGGAAGCCAGTTGTGAGTAGCAGCCAGGCCTGGAACACTGGTGACAGAGACACACTTCACAGCCCTTCCACATGGTCTAGTTTCAGATCATGGTAATCCCCAGTCTAGGAGGCTGCTGAGCCCAAGAGCACAGGCTCTGGAGTGAGACACCAGTTCACCCCAGTTCTACCACCAACTTGAGAACCAACAGAGGGATGTGGTGAGGATTCTTGGTGGCAGGTTATATAAAGTGCCTAGCCCAGACTGGATGATTAATAAATCCTTGCATTTGTTATGTTTTAATATTCTATTAAATACTGAAAGCAGATCCTGATTTGGAATAGGTCTCAAGAAAGGAGGCCCTAGTTAATTCTGAATTAGAGTCTTTGCTTATAGGTAACAAAGAATTTAGGAATTTATCTCACAGTTTTGCTTAAGAGTTCTTAATTTAAACTTCCATCAGGGTCCTGGGTCCCAGGTATTTTCAACCTAATAATTCTAAATATTGAGTGATTGGTTACAGTAGCTTATGCCTATAATCCCAGCACTTTGGGAGGCCAAGGCAGAAGGATCTCTTGACCCCAGGAATGCAAGACCAGCCTGGGCAACATAGTGAGACCTTATCTCTACAAAAACTTAAAAAATTAGCTGGACATGGTGGCCTGCACCTGTAGTCCCAGCTATTGGGAGATTGAGATGGGAAGATTGCTTGAGCCAGGGAGGTTGAGGCTGCAGTGAGCTGTGATCATGCCACTGCACACCAATCTGGATGGCAGAGTAAGACTTTGTCTCCAAAAAATAAAAATAAAAAATAAATGCTGAGTCAAGTCTACTGCTCCTGCCAGAAGAGATGATTGAAATGCATTACATAGAATAATAATGGTTAAAGAAAAGCTTGGCAAAAGTTCCCAGAGTATATACTTTATTGGGACAGGAGAGGCTACGTGTATCGTGATATCTTTTTACTATTTTCTTAACCTTATAGGCCTGTGTTTCTAGTCACCATTAAATTACTACAGATTTGTGTTTTTAATGTAATATGTAAGTGTTTTGGAAGGGTGAGAATATTTCAAAGGTTTGAAAATTAAAACTTTGTATGAAAGAATTGAAAACTTGGAATTTAGATCACTTTTCCATTGTGTCATATTTCTCTGTGACATGGACGTATTGAAGCATGGACATCATGTCCATGCACATAGAGCAGACAACCCAGATGACACACACACGTGCACAGGAACGCTCTGAAGGATGCAAACCCAACTGTGAAGCGTTGATTCCTGAGGAGGTGAATGCGCATGGGTTGAGGGTGAGAAGAGGTTGTAGGAAGACTTTCATATATTACTGTGTACATTTCTCTAAGGTTTGAATTTTAAAAAATATATTCATGAGTTACTTTTGTAATGTAGAAATATTAATGACTTTCCTATCCATCAGTCTGCGTAAGCTTCCTCTTCCAGTTCAGGTAGAATGACCTGGATCAGTGTTGCTCCATTTTCCTTTTTAGCGTTTTACATTCACCTAAAGATATCTTGGGATGAGGGTATATACTTTACCGAATGTAAGCTATTTCCAAAGTAATATCCAAATACTTAACAATTTCCCAGCCTAAGCAAATGATCAGAGGCTCTGTACTCAGTCTCATCTAGACTGTGGCATGGAGTGTGAACATATCAAATGCCCGTTTCTCCATCAGGCAGAAATGAGAGTAACCATGTGCCATGGAGAAGGTTGACAGACTCCCTGTGAAGCACTTTGAAGTGACACCGGCCTCTGTGTGCTTCAGAAGAATCCAGCCACCTGCTGTATGGCCTGACATTTTCCTTTAGTTTTTGGTGGGCCAACAGAACTCTGTTGCCAACTGTTTTCTGTCCTGGGTACCCAGCCAGAGGCTCTGAAAGTCTGGAAACTTTATATTGACTAAACTTTAGGAACGTCAATTATATGTCCACCTCCAAGATGCCTTCTCTTAGTCAGGTGCAGCTCATTGTTTCCTCTTGAGCTACACTTAATATTCTTAAGCAAAACCTAAACTGACATTTCTCCAGCAATGCTGTCCTTGATAGAAATGGGAAAGGTAAGAGCAAAAGGAATCTTTTGTTCTCATGTACATACACTAACTCATAGAAGGCTAATTCTTCTATAGCCTGTGATATTATAAAATGTATTTATATATTTGTGATATAGTTCCTTAAAGAAAACAAAAGCAGTATAGACATCTAAACTGTCACTGGCTTATTAAGTGTCAGTGCCAGAGCCTAGGACAAAATAAGGAGCCTGTGAATCCCTTATTCGAATCTAACCAGAGCTGCTGTGTTTGAGAGCAAGTTTTAAAAGATTGTATGTAATACTAAGTTTATTCATCTTTCACACTGAGTTCCAGCATCATCAGATCAGTATTGATGCATGGATCAGTATTCATTCTGGGGAGTGATGAAGCACTGAACCTGCTATGTGTGTAGTCTGCCAAACGTCGGCATGTGCTCCTTGCAGCCCAGGCATCCCTGCATGTAAGGAATACATGTGTTCTCACCAGCTTCATCTACTTACCTCCACATTTAGCCAGATTCTGCATATTAACATCTGCTGGGAAAGAGCATCACTATGGTAGCTACAAATAAGGTGAAGGAAGCAAAGTATTTTTCTGAGAAGTACTTAAAGAATAGATGTGTAGATTTCTATAAACACAAGTCTTACAGGAAAATGAAAAATTTTTACATTTAAATAACTACATAAATCATTGTCTAATTTTAATAAGAATATAACTTAATATAACTTGAATGGAGAAAAGGATGACTTGCAGTCAGGGAAAGTATTAAGAAATAATAGGCTCAGGCTGGGCGCGGTGGCTCAATGCCTATAATCCCAGCACTTTGGGAGGCCGAGGCAGGTGGATCACGAGGTCAGGAGATCGAGACCATCCTGGCTAACACAGTGAAACCCCATCTCTACTAAAAATACAAAAAATTAGCCAGGCGTGATGGCGGGCGCCTGTGGTCCCAGCTACTTGGGAGGCTGAGGCAGGAGAATGGCGTGAACCGGGAAGCAGAGCTTGCAGTGAGCCGAGATCGCGCCACTGCACTCCAGCCTGGGCCACAGAGCGAGGACTCCATCTCAAAAAAAAAAATAGTATGCTCAAAATATATAGCAATAAGTTGGAAACTTTTACTTGAATAATTTTTTACAAAACTGACCAAAGAACAAAAATGTGAAGAGGCCAAGTTCCAGGAATCATGTTACATATTGTTCTAAAACAACATAAGCACTTAACAAAGTTGAAAAGTTAACAAAGCCAAGTATTGTACTAGGCTTCTAACATTCACTAAGTATAAAATTCTACAGAACTGGTTTTCTTATCTTTGAAGAAAGTTCTTGGCAAGTGGTACTGGTGTTAGAGGAAAAAGAAAGGAAATATGTACTGACCAAAATAGAAAAAAAATATGAAGCACATTAAAAGAAAAAATATATATTCCTGAAAACCTTGTATAATTACAGTGGCATGGTTGGGAATGTTTGGTCTATAGTTTTAACAATTAAATCCATTGAATCTGGCCCCGTACCATCCTAAAGTTTTATTCTAGATTCTCTGGAGTTTGTGATTATGGGTATGTTTCTAAGATTTAAGTAACTTTCCATGTTTATCTCCTTTTATGTTTGTACATAGAATAAAAATGTTTCTATTGTTAAGAATATTAGGGTTGGATGCAGTGGTTCATGCCTGTAATCCCAGCACTTTGGGAGACCAAAGCAAGTAGTTTGTTTGAGCCCAGGAGTTCAAGAATGGTCTGGGCAACATAGTAAGACCCCATCTCTACAAAAAATAAAAAATTAGCTGGGCATAATGGCATATCCCAGCGACTTGGGAGACTGAAGTGGGAGGATCACTTGGAGCCCAGGAGGTTGAGGCTGCAGTGAGCTGTGATCGCACCACTGCGTTCCAGCCTGGGTAACAAAGTGAGACCTGTTTCAAAAATAAAAAATAAAAAATTGGGGTTTATCCTGAGATTTTCAATACAAGCGACTACTTAAATCTTTACCTACTTGTTAATTTCAAACCCCTTTCTACATTTTGATTTATCTTTAGATCTCTTTTTGTCTCAATAAATGGGAAGTATCAGGAAGTCTTTTTACTTGCTCAAGGTCAGAGAGAGCTTAGAACCTGATAGTGTCCCTCTGAGCCCCAGTTCTTTCCAACCTGCCAGGCTGTAGGCCCAGCAGTTACTCACTGCTAAGAAATTATGCTTGTGCTGTCATGGAAGTTGCATTGGAGAAAAGGATATTTAACTGGCAAATAAAAGTCAGGAGAATGGGAGATTTTGTTCTTTAGAAATGCTAGTGTGAAGTGGTAGGCTTATTTTTCAAATGGTCAACTGGTATTCTTTTCTTTTTCTTTTCTTTTTTTTTTTTTTGAGTCGGAGTCTCGCTCTGTCGCCCAGGCTGGAGTGCAGTGGCACGATCTCAGTTCACTGCAAGCTCCGCCTCCCGGGTTCCCGCCATTCTCCTGCCTCAGCCTCCCGAGTAGCTGGGACTACAGGCGCCCACCACCTCGCCCAGCTAACTTTTTTTTTTTTTTGTATTTTTAGTAGAGGTGGGGTTTCACCGTGTTAGCCAGGATGGTCTTGAGCTCCTGACCTCCTGATCCGCCCACCTCGGCCTCCCAAAGTGCTGGGATTACAGGTCCGGTCGCCCAACTCATATTCTTAAACTAATCATAATTTTACCATAAGACCATATTTTAGTGATTGAAGAAAAAAATGTACCGAACTGTATGATATGATGGTGTCAAAAAGAACCCAATATGAAACATTTTTCAAGAGCATGTTTCCTATTTTGATGTCAGTAGACCACTTGTGTTAAAGTTGTGAAAACCAACACTCCTGAATTCCACCCAGAACTCACACTCTGCACCTTCAGAGACCCTCAGATTGTGAGTGGCTGCCCTGAGGCGTACTGCCAACCTCTGGCTTCTGTAGGTCTATGGAAAAACAGAACCGATGAAGACAGTGATGCATACAGCTGCTTTATCTGGTCTCTCCTTCCTCACCGTTATTGGAGGGCACTTTCCAGGCACAGTTCTGTTGACGGCCTGCTGCTGCCCACGTGGACCATGGGTTCCGGGATGGCTCCATCTTCTGTGCTTTGGGCACATTACTTAACCTCTCCCAGCATCGCTATCTTCATCAGAGATAACATTAGTAACCACCTCATAAAGTTGTTAGGAGGATCACCAGTGAGATAATCAATGTAAAGCTTACAACAGTGCTTGGCACTTAGTAAACACTAAATAAATGATAGTTGCTATTATATGCATACTTTTAAAAAACCTGATGCTTTTAAAAACATTTTTTCTGCTGACTAGTGAATTGTTCAGTTTTAAAACGTTCTGTGCCTTTAAAAAGTTATTAAATTAACTGTTTCCTCCTTTTTTGTACCCATCATACTTTGAATATATAACTACAGCAGCATATAAACACTTCACTTGCACTTACGTATTTAAATGTCCATCTTTCCATAACCCAAGGATAGGAACGAAGTCTTACTCATTGTTGAAATCTCTAGTACATAGCACAGTGCCTTCCAAATACTCGGCAAAATCAGGTGTTCGATTCTATTAACTACCCTAACACTGAAATGAAAGTGTTCAATGGCTCAAAATAAGTATAATAAGCCTTAACTCTGGGGTGCTTAAATTTATCTATAATGTCTGCCAGTGAAGTATATATAGTTTTAAAGGTTAAAAAAAAATCAAGTGTTTAATGAATTTGAGCTGATTGAGCACTGACCAGATATAGGATCCTTAAACTTCATAATATCTAGTCCAAAGATGGTTTTTTTTTTTTTTTTTTTTGTACAGATTCTGACTTCAAGGGGTTTGCAGGCTGGGAGGGAAAGTAAATATATAAAAAGTCATTTTTGGCTGGGCGGTGTGGCTCACGCCTGTAATCCCAGCATTTTGGGAGGCTGAGGCAGGCAGATCACTTGAGGTCAGGAGTTCAAGACCAGCCTGGCCAACATGGTGAAGCCCCATCTCTACTAAAAATACAAAAATTAGCCAGACGTGGTGGTGCTTGCCTGTAGTCCCAGCTACTCAGGAGGCTAAGGCAGAAGAATTGCTTGAACCTGGAAAGTGGAGGTTATAATGAGCCGAGATCATACCACTGGACTCCAGCCTGGGCAACAGAGAGAGACTCCGGCTCAAAACAAAAAGTTATTTTCTTCTTGTCCCTTAGTGGAAATATTAAGGTGCTAGGGGAACTCGAAGGAGATGATTATAGGAGTTGATTAGGTATGTAAAATCAAAGTGAATGGGGCAGTGGCAGGGGGGAAAAAGGGGAACCAGTAATGACTTAGAAGTCCTAAGCATGTTGCATGGTAATTGTGACATTCACTTCCTGTGAGTGGAGCTGACATTGTGGTGTCCGTCCTAGGTACTCTCCTTTTTCTTCATTGGTCTGATGTCCATGATGATTCCTCTGTGTAGCATCTTTGGGGCCCTCATTGCTGTGTGTCTCGTCATGGGTCTCTTCGATGGATGCTTCATTTCCATTATGGCTCCCATAGCCTTTGAGTTGGTTGGTGCCCAGGATGTCTCCCAAGCAATTGGATTTCTGCTCGGATTTATGTCTATACCCATGACTGTTGGCCCACCCATTGCAGGTAAATATAATGATTCTGCAGTAATTATATTAATTCATAGTGTTTTCTACTTCAGGTCTTAATTGAGTCTCACTTATATGTAAAACGTATTACAGGTTATTGCTTACTGGTCTTTTGCTTTCATGTGTGCCTTACCGGTAACCGGTGACATTTTTAATAAGACTAGCTACAAACGGTATGTCGAAAAAGTTTGCTGAAAAGTCCCTCTTGTCCTTACTGGCAGCTAAACCACTGAATAAAATATGTAACAGTGGGCCAGGCGCAGTGACTCACACCTATAATAGCAGCACTCTGGGAGGCTGAGGCGGGAAGATCACCTGAGCTCAGGAGCTTGAGACCAGCCTGGACAACATAGTGAGATACTATCTCTACAAAAAATAAAAAATAAAAACATTAGCCAAGCATGGTGGCATGCATCTACAGTCCCAGACGCACAGGAGGCTGAGGTGGGAGGACTGCTTGAGCCCAGAGGTCAAGGCTGCAGTGAGCTGTGATCATACCACTGTACCCCAGCCTGGGCAAAACCCTATTTAAAAAAAAAAAAAAAGAGAGATGAAGATTCTGGAAGATTTCTAAATATGTCAGCTTTTGGTAAAAGATCGTACATCCCCCTGAGGAGTAGTTGATGAAAAATAACATAATAGAAAAAACCCAAATGCCCGTAAATAGCTAATTGGGTAAGCAAAATGTGGAATATCTACAGTGCAATATTATTCAGCCATAAAAAGGAGTAAGGTACGGAACTGATGCTGCCAGGTGAATGGACCTCAAGAACATGATACTAAGTGGAAGAAGCCAGACGTAGAAGGTGACGTAGCTGGGCATGGTGGCTCACACCTGTAATCCCAGCGCTTTGAGAGGCCAAGGCAGGAGGATCATTTGAGCTCAGGAGCTCCAGACTAGCTTGGGCAACATAGCAAGACCTTGTCTCTACTAAAAATAAAAAAAATGAGCCTGGCGTGGTGGCACATACTAATAGTAGTGTGATCCCACCTACTCCAGAGGTGGAGGTGAGAGGATCTCCTGCGCCTGGGAGATCCAGTCTGCAGAGCCGTGAGCGCACCACTGCACTCCAGCCCGGGTGACAGAGTGAGACCCTGTCTCACTCTAAAAGGTCATATATCGTATGATTTATTTCATGCGAAATGTCCAAAATAGGTAAATAAATACAGATAGAAAACAGATTGGTGATTGCCAGGGGCTAGAGAGAAAGAGGATTGGGAAGTAACTACTTAATTGGTATGAAGTGTCCTTTTGGCACGATGAAAATATTTTGGAATAGAAGCGGTGGGTACACAACATTGTGTATGTGCTAAATGCCACTGAATCGTTCACTTTCAAATGGTTAATTCTATCTCCTGTGAATTCCACCTCTAGAAATTCTCTGAATGATACTATAAAGATGTCTCATGTTCAGTATTACTTGGGTGCCCGTGTCAATTAGTATTAGAAGATGCAATATAAATATGATAAAATGTAAGTGTATGTACCGTCATCCGTGTTTGGCACATGAGACGCTCAGTGAAGGTTTAGCTCAATGCATTCTCATATCCTGAACTGCATTCCTAGTCATGAATCAAGCAAGCAGAGTTACTACTGAGCAGACCAAACACAGTTTAAGTTCAAAAGGTCACTGTCTCCCTGTAGGAGAACCCTCCATTCCTTCTTCTCTCCCACAGGTAATATACTGTTCACTCTTCTTTTTATACCCTACAAGCTTAGTTTTACAGTTTCTAAGTCCACAGCAGATTTTATATAAGCAGCACTCTAGTAGTAAATAGTTTTGCTACCAGAAGTGACAGTTAACAGAGCAAGAATAAGGGAGGTAACAGGAAACGTCTGAAGCAGGCAGAACACCACCACACAGCACCTGGCAGCAGAAAGCTGCTGGCTCACCAGGAGGCTCTGAGGACATCATAGTATTACAGCAGAACATAATCATGAGTGTTCATAAGGAGGAAGAGTTCAGTTATGTGTGGAATGGTCTGATTCCAAAGATAGAAAACTTGTGCATTTACAGATATTGTCTATTTTATTTATGCAGACTGGATATACACATTTTTATGTGTTGGTACTTAATTAGACAAATGGTCAGCTATTTATTTAACAAAGTCAGATAGATATTTAGTATAGTATGTTCCCTGGACATTTTAGATAACTTAGGTTGTATAAGTTATAAAAGTTTAAAAACACTAAGATAACTTTTAAAACCATGAGTCCTGGAATTTGTTAGAGAAATTGGAAATGTTGAGTACCCTAAATAATAGTTTTCAGAAGCAGAACCCAAATATAGAATGCCATTAATAATTCTTATATACTTATATTTTCTTCAGGTACTTGTAAACCTTAGTCTCTTTCCAAAATGTATTTAATAACCTAACTTTCTTCCACATTATTAAATTTACAATTTTTCTCAATTTTGAATTATAATGTTAAATAGTTTCATGTTATTTCATAAAAACCAAATAGACCAAAGAGTAGTTTGAAAGCTGGGCATGGTGGCTCATGCCTGTAATCCCAGCATTTTGGGAGGCTGAGGTGGGAGGATTGCTTTAGCCCAGGAGCTTGAGACCAGCCTAGGCAGTGTGACAAAACCCCATCTCTACAAAAAATATAAAAATTAGCCAGGCATGGTAGCATGCACCTGTAGTCCCAGCTACTTAAGAGGCTGAGCTGGGAGGATCAGTTGAGCTTGGGAAGTCAAGGCCTGCAGTGAGCCATGATTAGGCCACCATACTCCAGCCTGGGTGACACAGTGAGACCCTGTCTCCAAAAAAAAAAAAAAAAAAAAGTCTGCCTTTCCAGCTTTTCAAGTAATGTCTTGGTATGAAAATCCAGAGGCCTGTACTTTATGACAACGTTAAATATATGAGATCTTTTTTTTTTTCTATCAATAAAGGTTTATATTTCAGATCTGTTTCCTTAAAAAAAAAAAAAAGTCTGATATCTGAGATGTTTGCACCAGTCCTGTGGAGGTGAAATTAGGCTGGGACTAGGCCAGCCCTGTGACTGATCTAGACCCCCGACAGAGCCACACTTGTTCTCCCTTGGTGACAGCTTTTTCCCTTCTCAGGGTTACTTCGTGACAAGCTGGGCTCCTATGATGTGGCATTCTACCTGGCTGGAGTGCCTCCCCTTATTGGAGGTGCTGTGCTTTGTTTTATCCCATGGATCCATAGTAAGAAGCAAAGAGAGATCAGTAAAGCCACTGGAAAAGAAAAGATGGAGAAAATGTTGGAAAACCAGAACTCTCTGCTGTCAAGTTCATCTGGAGTGTTCAAGAAAGAATCTGACTCTATTATTTAATATCTTACATACCTCCACCAGACTGGACTTGCTTTTTGAATTTTAAGCAAGTTTCCTTTCCTTTTATACGAATTGCAAATTTCATATTTTTTTAATCACATCCTAGGAATAGCACAATAATTGGGAAATAGAACCCTTACCACTACAAGAACCATTTTCTGCCACTGAATATCTCTGATCCTTCCATGAGTCTGAGGGCAGAGACTCTGGTATATGAAAACATGTCTGAAAGTCACATATTGTGAAAATTTGAAGCTCTCTCAGTAAAAAGCAACTTTGGAAACTGTGAATGATCTTTAGCTTGTACAAATATTTAAAAATACCTCAAGCTATACTGAAAGGGTTGCAGTTTGGTTAGGAGTGGAAATACTTTGTTTGTTAATGATGTCTTCAGTTCTGGTACCTCTGTTTTACTCTCTTATGCTCTTTGGAAACTTTTTGCAAAATTGAAGCCTGGGTTCTAGGTAATACCAGATCTACCTAAACCTCCAGTTTGTGTTAAAGTTGCTTTCCTGCTGTTAGATAAGTTATGATATTAAGATATTCTGACTTGCTCCAGTGTCAAGGGATCTTCTGGGAGCAGGTGCTAACAATGTGTTCAGAATCAATACGTGAAATGAAAAGGATCCTCTCCAGGAGGACCCTGAGCTGTTCAGAAATCATTTAAGTTGACAGCATTGTTCCCTTTGCGTTTGCAGTGTGTTTTACTCAAGTAGCCAGAAACACCCCACGTTTCTGAATTGTTTAAATTGTAACAATAAAGTAAAATAGAATGCATGAAAGATATTCTGGCAATTATAACTTAGAAATCTTCTGACTTCCAGATTTGTTAGCACTAGAACCTGATATTTAAACAAAGTCTTACTTAGCAGTTATCAAGTGGCAGTTACAGGCAGAAATTGGTGGAGGCCGGAGGATGGGGAGGGGGGCAAACCCCTTTATATTTGTGAAGAAAATATCTGTAGCTGATAGAAATAATTGCTTAAATTGGTTTATGAAATTAATGAGTCTGAAAAAATTAAAAGCACTTATAAAAAGAACCAAGTCCTACATTTCCAGAACTTTCTGACAAAAATTTTCACTCATATTATTAATCCTAGTGTGTTCCCTACGAACTTTCCCATTATATTTTTGCTATTTATATACAGATTATCATAAGAAAGCTTTCAGTTTGAGGACCGAAAATTAAAACCAAAGTCATGCTGTGACCCATACTCATTTACAAAAACAAGAACACTTTCCTATATCCCTAAAATTATGCTTTAGTGCTTGAGACCTTTAAAAGGTAGTGCTTTTCACTGTGAAGACATTCAGCAACTTACTTTGTCATACACGCAGTTGTACCTTACCACTTCTAATAGCTTCATATTTCATATTCAGGGGACTTAAGACAATTTGCCGGTGGATGGTTCTTTTGCAGGAAAAAAAAATCTTCATTTTGACCATACTACCTTTTCATGTTCTTATTATAAGTTTTTAGAAAATGATTTCATTCACTCATGTCCAGTTATATAAAATGTTACTTTCTCATTTTTGAGAAGTTCAACAAAACATACAACTAAGACCAATCATCAAACCCACTATTATAAATGTTAATTTTGGCTGGGTAAGGTGGCTCATGCCTAAAATCTCAGCACTTTGGGAGGCTGAGGAGGGAAGATCGCTTGAGCCCAGGAGTTTGAGACCGGCTTGGGCAACATAGCAAGATCCTGTCTCTACTAAAAATAAAAAAAAATCAGGCCAAGCGTGGCGGCTCATGCCTGTAATCCTAGCACTTTGGCAGTCCAAGGCAGGGGGATCACTTGAGCCCAGAAGTTCAAGACCAGCTTGGGTAACATGAGATCTTGTCTCTACAAAATATTTAAAACTTAGCCAGGCATGATGGTGCCCACCTGCAGCCCCAGCTACTCAGAAGCTGAGGTAGTGGAAGGATTGCTCGAGCCTAAGAGATGGAGGCTGCAGTGAGCTATGCCACTGTACTCTAGCCTGTTCAACTGAGCAGGACCCTGTCTGTAAAAGAAAATAAAAAACAAAAACTGTTAATTTTTTTAAAAGTTTTAGGCTGGGCGCAGTGACTCACACCTGTAATCCCAGTACTTTGGGAGGCAGAGGCAGGTGGATCACGAGGTCAGGAGTTTGAGACCAGCCTGGCCAATGTGGTGAAACCCCGTCTCTACTAAAAATAAAAAAATTAGCTGGGTGTGGTGACGTGCGCCTGTAGTCCCAGCTACTTGGGAGGCTAAGGCAGGAGAATGGCGTGAACCCGGGAGGTGGTGCTTGCAGTGAGCAGAGATCCGGCCACTGCCCTCCAGCCTGGGCGATACAGTGAGATTCCGTCTCAAAAAAAAAAAAAGTTTTAGCACAGACTCCCCTTAAAACACCTTCTCCCCAATTTCATAGAAAGTAATTCAAAAATGAAAACTTACCTCTGTAAAGACCTCTACAATGTTTTTTTTTTCTTCAAAATTTGGCTGATTTTAGGAAAAAAGATAATCTGAAACTAAAAGAAATTGCTTGGTTAGTTTCCATATTAAAATAGCAGTGACTTAAGTATATATAATATAACTTAGATCTCAGCATATGTATTTGTATATTAAACTTCACATACGTAGTTTTCAGTTTAATGGAATGAATCAGACTGGATCTATAACACTGAAAAAGCTCTATTGTCAAAGACTCATATGGAGAATACTCTGCTATAATAATATAAAATTAAGAAGAAAAAGTATAAAGGTAAGATGCTAAATTCCATAAATACATATTTAATACTATTTGTGGGAAAATATTTAAAGTTTAAAATACACAAAGAAAATGAAAAATACTAATATAAAAATTTGTGGTTTAATCTAGTCAAACTAAGTCCTAATTTCTGAATGAAGTGTTACTGCTGCAAAAATGTGACCTGATAAGCCTAAATTTTTTGTGTTCAATCCAGACACGTTTCTGAGAGTCTGAAAAGAATACAGAGTCAAAACTCTGCTTTTATCTCCTCATCCTGTTTTTGATAAGACTCAGAAAATTCTCAAATTCAAAAGGTTCTGGCATTTGAGGCCAAGAAAAGTATGAAAGGGAGTAACATTCCTTGTTATAGAAACTTGATTGGATAATAATGTAACAGATGGCCAAGAAACTTCCAGAAACATTTTGGTTAAATTTGATTGTCATGGATATTGCTGGGATCCATCCATTTAAGCAGTAATATACCACCCAGATTATTGATACTTTATGCAAGATGTGTTCATCCGTTTGATCATATTTACAATGCTTATTCCATAGCCCTACTATAAAACTTGTAATTTCCACTGAAAATTGCATAATTCTTGCTTAAGATTCAAATTCTAGCCGGGCACGGTGGCTCACACCTGTAATCCCAGCACTTTGGGAGGCCGAGGCGGGCGGATTGCCTGAGTTCAGGAGTTCGCAACCAGCGTGGGAAACACAGTGAGACCTCGTCTCTACTAAAATACAAAAAATTAGCCAGGCATGGCGGTGGGTGCCTGTAGTCCCAGTTATTCGGGAGGCTGAGGCAGGAGAAGAACCTGGGAAGCAGAGGTGGCAGTGAGCTGAGATTGCGCCACTGCACTCCAGCCTGGGCCACAGAGCCAGACTCTGTCTCAAAAAAAAAAAAAAAAAAAAAAAGTAAAAGTACACATCGTGTAAAAGCAATTTACTTCGGATGATTCTAATCCTTTTAGCTGCATTTAAGAATATTTTAATTTATACCAATGTTACTCGAAATTGGCCTATGTCCAGATGACTTTTGACATCAAATCAGTGGAAAACCGAATAGAAAATATGACATGAGATTGTCGGGGGAAGGCAACCTATAGCATGGGTGGCTCTGAGGAGTTCCTGGTGGTGCACTTTCATGCCCTTTCTTATGTACCTTTTGTCTTACTCTTCTTACATTATTCTTATCCTCATCATTTTTTCATTGCCCTTTACTTCCTCCTATCCTTCGAAAACCTCCCGAAGAGTTCATTAACATCCATGCTTAGCTCCCCTGGTGGCGTGGCTGCACTTCCTGCTGATCCCGGCCGTTTCACTGGATGGATCCCCACCCAATTTCATGTATCCTGGAGAACGGCTTTCTCTCAGTCTTCAACTTAGTTCTAATAGTCTACATTGAATTTAATTTTAAATCACATGACTAAAATATTTAAGGGAAGAAATAAATTTCATAAAAATTAGTGTCTTTTATGCTAACATTTGAAACTTTATTTAAAATTTTAAGGTAAATGCTTCGAGGAAAAAAAAAAAACCTTGCCAAGTCCTTAGCATATTTTCAGAGAGTGTAATTTTTGACTTTGATTTCCAGTTTCACTAAGGTTTCATTAAATCTTAGTCCTGAGAGCCCAGCATGAAGGGTGACTGGGAATGTAGTGTGCCTCTCTGATGCAGTTCCTAATGACTGTTCTTCAGGAACCTTCCTTAGGTTGGGTTACATTTTCTGGTGAATGGTGTTAGAATACATTCCCAGAGTTTAGAGATACAAGTAAAAATGCATAAGCTAATTAGCTCCCATTTTATAATATGTAAACAATTTAAACTAGTATTTAAAACTTTTTAGGAAGTCTCTAACACTGAAAAAAGGTATTGTTGCTGGTATAAACATTAAGGAGCAACTTTTATGTTAGGTCAAAGATTGTTGCTTTTCTGGTGTGTTGTCTTAAAAAGACAAGGAAACGAAACTATTACCTTCTTTTTACACCTGTATGTTTTTATAATTTAAAAGGCAAGTAGTATCTTGGCGAATGAGAAATGCATCATGCCTAACAATTTAATTAAGCCTTAAAAAGACAAGCTTTTTGTCTTGTTATGAAAACAAAAGGCAATTTGTCATTCATAATGGTAATGTGGAATAATACATCATAGAAGGAAGACTTGCTACTTTACTGACTTAATCATTAGTTCTAAGGCTACGTGTGGGGGCCCACGCCTGTAATCCCAGCACTTTGGGAGTCCAAGGCGATAGGATCATCAGAGCCCAGGGTTCAAGACTCAGCCTGGGCAACATAGTGAGATTTTGTTTCTACAAAAAAAAATTTAGCCAGCTTAGTGGCACACGCCTGTAGTCCCAGCTACTCAGGAGGCTGAGACAGGAGGATCGCTTGAGCATAGCAGGTCAAGGCTGCAGTGAGCTGTGGTTGCACCACTGCACTCCAGCCTGGGTGACAAAACAAGACCTTGTCTAAAAAAAGAGAAAAAAAATTAGTTCTACTCTACTATACATGCTGATTTTTGTTGATAGCTTGGTCTAAAAAGACTGTCTAGAGCTGAATTTAAGAATGGTTCCAGGGGCAAATAATAACAAGGTAGACAAACAGGCTCTGGGCTCACTATACTTTCATAGCCATGACATGTTTATTATTAGTTGGCAGAGATTAATGCTTTGTGTTATAAATATACTATAGAGCAATAGGTCACGATTCTTAAGACCAAAGGGCTGAATGCTCACAGTTAAGTGTGAAGCTTGCATAATCGTCAGAACCACAATTACGGACCTACCATCAATGTGCATTTGATCAGATGATGACTCCTGAGACAGTACACACCCATGGAAAATTCATTACATCTTTGAATCACTCAGAAAATCCTTGAAACTTAGGACGTAGTTTACTTAGCTCGCCTTTTTAAAAATTATCAAATTTTAAATCATAAACTTCGTCTTCACTGCCACACGTTCAAGGGCACCTCTTTTAAAGTTCAATGTACCATACTAAAGGGGTGCAATCTTGCTTTCTGGGGAAATAAAATTCCCCATGGTACTATATTCCTGACAGGTATAAAATAACATGAGGCTACCTCATTTTTGAAATAGATTTCAATATTTTTATTAGTAAGTTGGAAAGACAGTAAGAACAAAATAAAACCTAAGTACCTGATGACACCCACTTGATCATGACAATTCATCTACCTCCGCTTTCCGTGTCCAGCTGAAAGCCCAGCTAAAAGCGCAGCTGAATCAACTCCTACTTCGTCAAAAGGGAGCTAATGGTGATTCTAGGATTAAAAAGCAAGGGGGTGTAAAATGTTAGTGGGGTCAAAGTATCAGTAAAATTTCTTAAGTGCTTTGTTCTGATAAATGGTTGTAAAAGTAACAAAAAAGGAATAACAACTAATATGGCCTGTGGATCTGACAAAGAAAAACCTGAAGAAATTCAGAATCTGGATACGCTTAGATCCTAAAGTAGACCCACTTAGATTCTCATGAACACTTAGAATGCTTCGCCAGTGGCTTTTCAAATTACACTGGAAGCTTGATTATGAAAAAGTTCTGTTTTCATTGGCAAGAGGGTAGATAATCAGTGATGTACAGATTGTACAGCTGTGCCTGAACCTTACAACTTACACGTTAAACTCCTGTAAGAGACACTCCTTCCTAGTAGAACAAGGACTGGGACAATGCATTTTTGACTTGCTGGAGTTTTTTAAAATACTCTTCTTGAGTGTGGCAATAGTGTAGGAGTTAACCCAGTCTACCTAAAGAAGTTGCTTTGCCTTTCAACATGAGTGCTTTAAGAAGAGTATTTTGGAGTTGAATGTCCCTAAACATGTATGCGATAGGAACTACCAGTATAAAATAACACTTAGAATTCAAATTAGATCTGTAATACTATTGTGGAGCCTGATGTATGACTTTTATTCTTTACTAGATATTGTTCAGTATCTGTCATTAGAAGAGTCAGTTTGTTAAATATTTTAAATGTGTAAACACATAAAACCTTTCTACTGTGATCTCCCGTAATGAGTCAAAGTATCTTTCATAATTCAGTCTATACTGAAATGTTATTTCAGGAATGGAGGGCTTGTTATTAATAGTGCTGGGCCGGGCACGGTGACTCATGCCTGTAATCCCAGCACTTTGGGAGGCCGAGGCGGGTGAATCACCTGAGGTCGAGAGTTGGAGACCAGCCTGACCAACACGGAGAAACCCTGTCTCTGCCAAAAATACAAAATGAGTCGGGCGTGGTGGCTCCATGCTGTAATCCTAGTTACTCGGGAGGCTGAGGCAGGAGAATGGCGTGAACCTGGGAGGCGGAGCTTGCAGTGAGCCGAGATCCCGCCACTGCACTCCAGCCTGGGCGACAAGAGCAAAACGCTGTCTCAAAAGAAAAAAAAAAGTGCTGTATTTTGACCCTGGACTATGAACAGACTGTATAGTTGATGCCTCTTTTTTTTTTCTACCAAAGATTATTAAATCAAGATTGGTGCTATACTTCATGTTTCTTTCAAAATTATTTTTCTTTTAAAAATATTAATATACAGCAGGGCCCGAGGGCTCACGTCTGTGATCCCAGCACTTTGGGAGGCCGAGGCGGGCGGATCACGAGGTCAGGAGATCGAGATCATCCTGGCTGACATGGTGAAACCCCGTCTCTACTAAAAATATAAAAAAAACTAGCAGGGCGAGGCGGCGGGCGCCTGTAGTCCCAGCTACTCGGGAGGCTGAGGCAGGAGAATGGCCTGAACCCCGGAGGCGGAGCTTGCAGTGAGCTGAGATCACACCACTGCCCTCCAGCCTGGGCGACAGAGCGAGACTCTGTCTCAAAAAAAAAAAAAAAATTAATATACAACCCAATAGAAAATGTATACATACATGACTGAGGAAAAAAGCTCACCTATACAGTGATTATTGAGTTCCAGTATATACTTGGAAGTATGCAATTTTTGTTAACAGGTAAGGCTTTAAATTATGAAACTCACAAGAAAATGATCACCAAATGAGGACGTTCCAATGAACACAACCTCCCAAGGTAATAACTTTAAAGAAAAAGTCCCTTGTCAATGTTTCTAACACAAAGTGAGCGATTCAAATATATTCTGTAACTTTGAGGCAATGTGAAAAAAATTATATATAATTGCTTCCTATTGAGCTTGCTTATGCAGATATTTGGACATTTGAAGCTATTTTGCAATTTTCAGGCTAAAATCAGAGTTTTGAGAGTCATCAATCTTAAAACATAACTGCAAGTAACTCATTATCCGTGTTTTAAGATTTAACATAGACAATAAGTACTACGGCTGGGTCAGTGTCAGCAAATCTCAGATCTATGATTTATCAAGCACCATCATTGGTCTGATTGTGTAACACTTACGTAAAATTACATATGGGTCTCCTTGGCCAGGCGCTGTGGCTCACACCTGTAATCCCAAACACTTTGGGAGGCCAAGGCAGGTGGCTTGCTCAAGGCCAGGAGTTTGAGACATAAGGGTCTCCTTAATGTTCTGTAGGTAGGATTCAGATGAATTGAGAATGACAGGTCTTTCTTCTCTTTTTCTTTTCCTTTTTCTCTTTCTTTCTCTTTCTCTTTCTTCTCTTTTCTCTTTTCTTTACTTTTCCTTTCTCTCTTCTCTTCTCTTTTCTTTTCTTTTTTGGAGTCTCGCTGTAATGCCAGGCTCCAGTGCAGTGGCACGATCTCAGCTCACTGCAACCTCTGCCTCCCAGGCTCAAGTGATTCTTGTGCCTCTCTTCTGAGCAGCTGGGACTACAGGTGCCCACTACCACACCAGCTAATTTTGTATTTTTAGTGGAGATCGGGTTTCACCATGTTGGCCAGACTGGCCTTAAGTGATCCACCCCTCTCAGCCTCCCAAAGTGCTGGAATTACAGGCATGAGCCACCATGCCCAGCTAGAGAATGATGACAGGTTTCAGTTGAATTCTTCTCTCTTTTGAAGACCCTGACTTAAAATCCAGTATACTGGATTTGCTGTGGTAACTAATGATAATACTTTTCTATGTTAACATGAGTTATGTTTGGAAGAGAGAATGGAAGCTTGCTAATCAGAAGTTACATTAGAGTGAGATTACACATCACTCTAATAATAACTTCTGATGTAACTTAATGTGGTTTGAGATGTGTCAGATTGTAAAGGCATTGCACAATGCTTGATAAAAGTTGCATTTTGCTTTTCTTCTTCCACCAGTTTATTTTAGCCTTAAAGTTATAGCTACAACAAACTGAACCTTGTAGTATTACTAAGAGAGAGTGTGGATATTTTAAGTATCTCCTAGTATAATATGACATTGTTCATGTGGACTTATTTTAATGTTTATTTGAAAATTACTTTTTAAATTATTTTGTATATTTGAAAGTTAGAAAAACCTACTTTATCTTAGACATCAAAGCCAAATTATTCCAAGTGTATGCTATACACTGCAGTGCGGCTCTGCTTCTCTCCCTACCTACACTGGGGCCATTTTTGGCACAATAGTTCAAATGTAGATCACTATGCTGAATGATCGTGCTGGATTTGACCAGTATGCAGTATTTTAGTACTTTTTTAAAAATGTATGTTTCTTTTTGAAGACTACAATTTACAATTTTTTTTATAATGTGCAATTTAATATAGAGAATCCAAACCTTTTTAATGAAAAGATCTTTACAATGGCTTGGAGGATAATGTGATACTCTCAGTAAATGCAATAAAAACGTTTTAGCAAATTCCTATAAGGCTTCATGATTACGTTTATGGAATTCTCTGGAGGGTGGGGGAAGGGAAATTACTGAAATGAAGGAAATAGTTTGTGTTGAATAAAAGAAATAAGCTGTGTGCTTTTTACATTGCATATCTGTATTCTGCATGCGTTTGGGTATTGCTATTTCCCCGGAGCAGGGAACAGGGATAGAAATGATCCAAAAGCTTTAGACAGTCTAAAAACCATTTCTATTTGATGCTTACTTCTTTTTGTAGCTGACTTACATTACCATTTTCTTACATTGATTAAACTTAACAAATTCAGATGATACTCAGTGAGCTTCTACTGATCGACAATTTTAGGGGATAGTCAAGAACCAGGCTGGAAATGTAAAAAGCAGTCCCATTGCTGTGGATTGCTTGCTTGGATAAAAACTGACTCTGACATCAGAAGATGTTTATGATTTGATGAGCCTTAACTACAAAGCAAATCATTATTTATGTTTAATAGTACTAATGAGATTTCATACATTAAACTCAAGAACTTGGCATTTGTGATATGTCATTTAATCCAAAAAGTATTTACATGTCAGAATGTGCAGGCCATGAGACGACCTTTGAGGGAACTGAGGAGAGAATAGATGTGACCAATTATTACTGATGTTAAGCAGGATAATATTCATTCTCCTGAGGACATTTTTTTTTTTTTTTTTTTTTTTTTTTTTTTTTTTGAGATGGAGTTTCGCTCTTGTCACCCAGGCTGGAGTGCAATGGTGTGATCTTGGCTTACTGCAAGCTCTGCTTCCCAGATTCAAGTGATACTCCTGCCTCAGCCTCCCAAGAAGCTGGGATTATAGATGCCCACCACCATGCCCGGCTAATTTCTACATTTTTAGCAGAGAGGGGGTTTTACCATGTTGGACAGGGTGGTCTCGAACTCCTGACCTCTGGTGATCCATCAACCTTGGCCTCCCAAAGTGTGAGATTACAGGCATGAGCCACCACGCCCAGCTAGAAAATAATTTTTATAGAAAAAAAAGAAGAATCCTTATTTATACAGAAAACCCAACTTAAGAGACATACCAATGATCATAGTATCAGCCTTTTAGGACTGAAAGTTCTCTTCTCAGAGTCTCCTATTGATGATCCTAATACTTTTTAAATTCAGGAGTTCTTTTTATAAATCTTTGAATCAGAGTCACCAGTGTTTTCTTCCAGAGATAGGAAGCTCACCACCCTACATGGTGGTCCCCTCCACAGCTGGGCCCTCTGCTTCTCTTTCTTACCCCATCCAGCTCCACCACCTTCCAGTGTCTGTGTCACAGTCATCTGTGGACCCGCTTGGTCATTCTCATATTATCCATCTGTTACTCCAGCAAATCGCTTTTGGTTCAAGGCTTAGTATTCATGGGGAGCAACTTTATTTCCACTAATTTAACAGAGACACTTGGAGCCTTGTCATCTCTGGAAATGGCTTCATCTTTGAAATCTTAAATACCAATACTCCTGCCTCTTACCAAAACTTCCCAGGCCTTTCCAGTTTTTACTTTGTTTCCTCCCTAATCCTAACCCTAGGATCTACAAAACCACAACCCCGCCCCCACCACCCCACAGTACTCCACTTACTATTGCCCCTATACCTTTCCTTTTCCAAATTAAATACTTCCAGCTTCTCCAACCATTTCTTCTCTTCATATTATCAGTTTCCCCCTCTCTATTGGATCATTTCCACCAGCATTCCCATATATACATGCTATTATTTCTCTCACCTTGAAAACAAAAAAGACTTTTTAATTTTGTTATCTTTTTTTTTTTTTTGAGATGGAGTCTCACTCTATCACCCAGACTGGAATACAATGGCGTGGTCTCGGCTCACTGCAACCTCCGCCTCCCGGGTTCAAGCTATTCTCCCGCCTCAGCCTCTCAAGTAGCTGGGACTACAGGCACCTGCCATCATGCGGCCAGCTAATTTTTGTATTTTTAGTAGAGATGGGGTTTCACTATGTTGGACAGGCTGGTCTCAAACTCCTGACCTCGTGATCCACCTGTCTCGGCCTCCCAGAGTGCTGAGATTACAGGTGTGAGCCACCACACCTGGCCTCGTTATCATTTTTTATAGAGACAGGGTCTTGCCATGTTGCTCAGGCTGGTCTTGAACTCCTGGACTCAAGCAATCCTCCCATCTCAGCCTCCCAACATGCTGTGGTTACAGGCATGAACCGCCGTGCCCAGCCTTGCATCACTTTTTTCTATCCATTCACAAAAGACTAAATAACCAAATTCTTTTTCCTGAAAAAATGTGTATTTACTATCTTCCATTTTATCTTGTGTTCTCTTTTGATTCCACTCTATCAGGATTTTGCCCCTACCACTCCACTGAAACTGCCCTTCTCATCACTAGGTTACCACTGACCTCCACAATCACTAAATTCAATAGTCGTTTTTCAGTCCTCATTTTATTTGAATTCTCTAAAGTATTTGGTACAATATATCAATTCCTGATCTCTGAATCAGGCTTCCAGGACACAATACTTACCTGGTTTTTCTCCCATCTTTCTAGCCATTCTTTTACTGGGTCCTACTCATCTTCTAACCTCTAAATATTGGGAGGCCATCAGGGCCTAGTTCTTGAATCCTTTCTCTTTTTTATCCCTATTCACTGCCTACATGATCTCGTCCTATCTCATGCCTTGAATTACTACCTAGATGCTGATGAAGCCCAAACCTCCCCTTTGAACTCCAGAGGCTTCTATCTGCAACCAAACATCTCTTGTTCTGCAAGCAAATCCTACAGGCTCTGCTTCCAAAATATACCCAGAATTTCTCCACTTCTCACTATCACCACTGACACCACTTTGATTCAAGCCATCATGTTCTCTTTTGTTCTGTGTTCTTCTACTTCCTCTCAGTCTTTTCTCTACACAGCAGCCAGCATGATCCTGTCAAAACAAGTCAGATGAAATCAGCCCCTTTGCTTCCTGTGGCTCCCTTTATCCCTCACAGAAAACCAAAATCCTTACCATGACCTGCACAGCTCCACATGTTCTGGTCCCTCCTACATCTCTGACCTTATCTCCTGCTCTCTCCTGTTTCACTCTGGCCTCTCTCCTCTTCCATCCTTGTATCACTGCCCCTGCCTGGGGTGCTCTTTCCCCCGCTATCCTCTTCGATTGCTCCCTTACCTCCTTCAGGTCTACTCGAAAGTCCCCTCTGTGAGGTGAAAGACCTTTACAAGGAAAACTACAAAACACTGCTGAAAGAAATATAGACAACACAAGCAAATGAAAACACATCCCATGTTCGTGGATGGGTAGAATCAATATTGTGAAAATGACCATTCTGCCAAAAGCAATCTACAAATTAAATGCAAATCCTATCAAAATACCACCACCATTCTTCACAGAATTAAAAAACAGTCCTAAAATTCATATGGAACCAAAAAAGAGCCTGCATAGCCAAAGGAAGACTAAGAAAAAAAAAAAAAATCTGGAGACATTACAGGCATTACATTACCTGACTTCAAACTATACTAAAAGGCCAGAGTCACCAAAACAGCATGGTACTTGTATAAAAACAGGTACATAGACCAATGGAACAGAATACAGAACCCAGAAATAAAGCCAAATACTTATAGTCAACTGATCTTCAACAAAGCAAAAACGTGAAGTGAGGAAAGGACACCCTATTCAACAAATGGTGCTGGGATACTGGGCAAGCCACATGTAGAAGAATGAAACTGGATTCTGATCCCTCACCTTATACAAAAATCAACTCAAAATGGAAAATGGATCAAAGACTTAAATCTAAGACCTGAAGCCATACAAGTTCTAGAAGATAACATTGGAAAAACCATTCTAGACATTGGCTTAGGCAAAGACTTCATGACCAAGAACCCAAAAGCAAACCCAATAAAAACAAAGATAAATAGATGGGACTTGAACTAAGAAGCTTCTGCACAGCAAAAGAAACAAACAGCAAAGTAAATAGACAACTTACAGAGTAGGAGAAAATCTTCGGAATCTATGCATCTGACAAAGGACTAATAGCCAGAATCTACAAGGAACTTAAACAAATCAGCAAGAAAAAAAACAAATAATCCCATCAAAAAGTGGGCTAAGGACATGAATAGACAATATCAAAAGAAGATATACAAATGACCAACAAACATATGAAAAAATGCTCAACATCACTAATGATAGGGTAATGCAAATCAAAACCATGATGTGAAACCACCTTACTCCTGCAAGAATGGCCATAACAACAACAACAACAACAACAACAACAACAACAAAATACTGGAGTTGGCATGGATGTGGTGAAAAGGGAACACTTTTACACTGTTGGTGGAAAAGTAAACTAGTACAACCTCTGTGGAAAACAGTGCGGAGATTCCTTAAAGAACTAAAAGAAGATTTACCATTTGATCCAGTAATCCCTCACCTGGGAATCTACCCAGAGGAAAAGAAGTCATTACACAAAAAAGATACTTGCACATGCATGTTTATAGCAGCACAATGCACAACTACAAAAATATGGAATCAGCCTAAATGGCCATCAAGCAACAAGTAGATAAAGAAAATGTGGTCTATATATGCCATGAATACTACTCAGCCATAAAAAGGAACAAAATAATGGCATCTGCAGCAACCTGGATGGAATTGGAGACCATTATTCTAAGTGAAGTAACTCAGGAATGGAAAACCAAATATCATATGTTCTCAGTCATAAGTGGGAGCTAAGCAATGAGGACACAAAGGCATAAGAATGATACAATGGACTTTGGGGACTCAGGGCAAAGGGTAAGAGTGGGGTGAAGGATAAAGGACTACACATTTGGTACAGTGTATATTGCTTGGGTGACAGGTGCACCAAAATCTCAGAAATCACACTAAAGAGCTTACTCATGTAACCAAACACAACTTGTTCCCCAAAACTCCATTGAATCTTTTTTTTTTTCCTTTTTTTTTTTTTTGAGACGGAGTCTCACTCCGTTGCCAGGCTGGAGTGCAGTGGCACGATCTCAACTCATTGAAAACTCTGCCTCCTGGGTTCAAGCGATTCTCCTGCCTCAGCCTCCCGAGTAGCTGGGAATACAGGTGTGCACCACCACACCCAGCTAATTTTTGTATTTTTAGTATAGATGGAGTTTCACCATATTGGTCAGGCTGGTCTCAAACTCCTAACCTCAGGTGATCTGTCCACCTTGGCCTCCCAAAGTGCTGGATTACAGGCGTGAGCCACTGCGCCCGGCCGCATTTTTTTTTTTTAAGTCTCCTCTATTAAGCCTCCCCTGATCATCTAAAATTTAATCCCCTTCCCCAGGCAATTCATATCCCCCTTCCGAACTTAATTTTTTTCTTCTTAGCAGTTACCACTAGCATATCATTTATTTTCTTTCTTTCTTTCTTTTTTTTTTTTTTTTTTTTTTTTGAGACAGGGTCTCACTCTGTTACCTAGGCTGGAGTGCAGTGGTGCAATCGTGGCTCGCTGCAGCCTCCATCTCCTGGGCTCCAGTGATTCTCCCACCTCAGCCTCCTGAAACGCAGGGACTACAGGTATGTGCCATGCTGGCTAATTTTTTTAATTTTTAATTTTTGGTAGAGATGAGGTCTCACTATGTTGCCCAGGCTAGTCTTGACCTCCTGGCCTCAAGTGATCCTCGCACCTTGACTTCCCAAAGTACTGGGATTATAGGCATGAGCCACTATGGCTGGTCTTATTTATTTATTTTTTGTTTGGTTTTGGGTTTTCCTTGACACAGGGTCACACTCAGTCACCCAGACAAAAGTGCAGTGGCTTGATCACAGCTCACTGCAGCCTCAAACCCCTGGCTTCAAGGAATCCTCCCACCTCAGCCTCCTGAGTAGCTGGGACCACAGGCATGTACCACAAAGCCTGGCTAATTTTTTGACTTTTCGTAGAGACAGAGTTTCACTGTATTGCCCAGGCTGAACTTGACCTACTGCGCTCAAGTGATCCTCTCACCTGGGCCTCCCAAAGTGCTGGGATCCCAGGTATGAACAACCATGCACAGTTTATTTATCTTTATTGTCTCCCCAGCTAGACTGCGAGTTCCTCAAAGGTAGAGCTTTTTGTCTGTTTCAGCATTTCATCTCCAACATTTAGAAAAGTGCCTGGCACAGAATAAGTGCTCAACGATGATTTTTTGAATAAATGAATGGTTTCCAAACTTGTCAATATGAACATGTTGACTTTATTTTAGTGCTTTTGAGGATTTCCCTAGAAAACTTAGCCAGTGCAACTCAGCCAGTGCAGCTGGAGTGAGTCCACAGTATCAGTGTTGAATCAGGGAGAGCTTGGCTGGCATGGCTGCTCCAGGGCCAAGGAGAAGGCCACATAATTGGGAGACTGAGTCTATTTACAGGGGCTTGAACTAATAAGTAAATATACTGAGGAAAATGGGAGCCAGGTTTCTCACTATTGGAGTAGGGAGGTACATATGTGGAAGGTGTAAAGTGAATAAACACTATGGTGATGGATTGGAATTAAATGTGGAGTGTGTGTGTGTGTGTGTGTGTGTGTGTGTAGTCATGCATATGTTTCCTAACTCTGTCCACAGACAGTGTCTAGAAGCAATGACACTACAGTAACAACTCTGAGTAAACCTCCATATTCAACAGCAGGGACTCAGATGACGGATACCTCACTAAAGAGAAGCTCCTGGAAAAATGTTCAACCTAAAATAGAATGCCAGCATAATGGAACTGAAGGGACACTCATGGAAAGCCTACAGTGCCTTCTGGTCTTACAGAAATGAAAAGTTTATCTTGAGACATTAAACAAGAAGAAAAAAATGCTCATACTTTATCATTACAGACTATATCCCTTTAGACTATATTTATGGGTATTTATGGAAATGATTTGTAGAAGTGCTACACATACTATTCTGCAACATGCTTTTTTCACTTAAGACTTGTAACATCTTTCTATGCCATATCCTTTATGACTTTTTTTTTTTTTTTGGTTAGTGAGAAAAACCAAAATCAAATTAAACTGGTTTAAGAAAAAGAGTGAAAAGTCCAGGTGCTTTCTTTTTGGTAGGCATTGTTCAAGGGACCTCTTTCCCACAACTATCAACAGGCTATCTTTTGTATCAACTCTAGCAGATGAGAAAGAACTTCCCTTTCCCAATCTTTTGGACAAAAAGTCCTGGGATCAAAATGCACTGGTCTAACATAGGTCAGCTGCCCATCTCAGAACCCATCACTGAGCCAGGAGTCAGGAGATACTGACTCAACAGACATGAATCGTGCCGCCCTGAGGCGGGGTAATGACTAACTCACTTCATGAAATGAGAAGAGGAAGGGTGGTGGTCCCTTCAAAGAAAACTAGGGTCCTGTTGCCTGGAAAAGTGAATTGATTCTGTGCAGAAAAATAGCAGAAGTTTACCACATGTGTCATTCAGTATAATTCTACATCATTATTTTGATGGTTTCCACAGTTATCCCATGAAATGGATGAATCTTTAATTTGTTGTAAGTCTATTGTTGGACATGTAGATTTTTTCCTGTTTCACAGTGATAAACCCCACTGCTATGAACACTCTAATAGATAAATCTTTATGCTCATCTTTTCCTTTAGGCAAAATTCCTAGTGGTAGAATTTCTGAGTAGAAAGCTTAGTATTTTTGCCTTACTGTGTTTTGCCAAGTTGCATTACTCTATGCTTTCTCTGAATCTTCATGATATTATATAGTTATTTTTTAATTATAGAGACTGAACGGTTTATATACTTTAAAAAGGCTTCATTTAAAAATTGCATTGGGGTTTTTTTTGAATTGCGGTACATATACATAAGATTTACCATTTCATATAACCTTTTTTTTTGAGATGGGGTCTCACTATGCTGCCAGGCTGGTCTTAAACTCGTGGGCTCTAGCAATCTTCTTACCTCAGCCTTCAGGCTGGAACTATAGCTATATCCACTACACCAGGCTCATTTAATCATTTTTAAGTGTGCTACAGCATCACGTACATTGCCATTGTTATGTAACTATCACTACCTTCCATCTCCAGAACTTTTCATCTTCCCAAACTGAAACTCCATACCCATTAAACACTAACTCCCCATTTCCCCCACTGCCACCGCTCAGGCCTTGGCAATCACCATTCTACTTTCTGTCTCTACAAATCTAACTACTTTAGAACTTTATATAATGAAATCATATAGCATTTGTCTAAATTTGCATTTTTATTACTAATAAGTGTAATTTTTTTCCCTAAATCACTCAGCTATTTGCACTTCCTCTTTGGGGGTTTGTTCTTCTCCTTCGTTTATTTTCCTGTTCGGTTTGTGAACTTTCTTCATATACTGTATTAGCTGTGACTCTTATATTGCTAAAATTTGTCCCCATTTGTTATTTGTCTTTTTACATTGATTATGGTGTTTTTAATTTTTTTTAATTCAAAATTTTATTTTATTTGGCAGCCTCCTGAGCCAGAGTAGGCCCAGAAAGACTCCTGCAGTTTTTTTTTTAGTTAAAATTTTCATTTTATAGATTCTGTCTTAGTCCTTTTTTACTGTTATAACAAAACACCTTAGACTGGGTTATTTATTTATTTATTGAGACAGGATCTCACTCTCTCACCCAAGCTATAGTGCAGTGGCATGATTATGGCTCACTGTAGCCTTGACCTTCCAGGCTCAATCCATCCTCCCACCTCAGCCTCCCAGGTAGCCGGGACCACAGGCATGAGCCACCACACTTGCCTAATTTTTGTATTTTCTTTAGAGATGGGGTCTCACTATGTTGCCCAGGCTGGTCTTAAACTCCTGGCCTCAAGCAACCCATTTGCCTTGGCCTCCCATCAAGTGCTGAGATTACAGGCGTAAGCCACCATGCCCAGCTAAACTGGGTAATTTATTATTTTATTATTATGATTTTGAGACAGTCTCGCTCTGTCACTCAGGTTGCAGTGCACTGGCACAATCTTGGCTCACTGCAGCTTCTGCCTCCTGGGCTCAAGCGATCCTCCTGCCTCAGCCTCCTGAGTGGCTGGGATTATAGGTGCCCACCACCATGGCCGGCTAATTTTTTTTTTTTTTAATTTTAGTAGAGATGGGGCTTCAGCATGTTGGCCAGGCTGGTCTCAAACTTCTGACCTCAGGTGATTCACCTGCCTTGGCCTTCCAAAGTGCTGGGATTACAGGCGTGAGCCACCGCGCCTGGCCTAGACTGGGTAATTTATAAACAATAGAAATGTATTGCACACAGTTCTGGGGACTGAGCAGCCCAAGGTCAAGTCACCGACAGATTGAGCATCTGGTAAGAGCTTGCCTTCCCTGCTTCAAAGATGACACCTTGTTGAGTTCTCACATAGTGGAAGGGCAAGCTAGCTCCTTTCAGTCTGTTTTACAAGGGTGCTGTCTCCTTCCTGAACACTCTACTCTCATAACTTAATCATCTCCTTAAGGTCCCGCCTCTTTTTTTTTTTTCTTTAGACAGAGTCTCGCTCTGTCACCCAGGCTGGAGTGCAGTGGCATGATCTCAGCTCACTGCAACCTCGACCTCCTGGGTTCAAGTGATTCTTGTGTCTCAGCCTCCTGAGTAACTGAGATTATAGGTGTGTGCCACCACGTCCAGCTAATTTTTGTATATTTTAGTAGAGACAGGGTTTCACCATGTAGGCCAGGCTGGTCTCGAACTACTGACCTGAGGTGATCTGCCTGCCTCGGCCTCCCAAATTGCTGGGATTACAGGCGTGAGCCACCGCACCTGGCCACCACCTCTTGATACTATCACACTGGTGATTAAGTATCAACATATGAATTTGGTGGGGGACACATTCAGACTATAGCACTGTCATTGCTGATGTGTTTAGATAGGCCTTCCCCACTCTTCTATATAAATACGTTCTTAAAACTTCTGATATCTTTGTGGCTTCATTTTTACATTAAATCCCTAAGTTATTATTTATTTTGACATATGGTATAAAGTTGAATTCTAACCATTTTTTGAAAAGCACAATTGGGCGGCCAGGCGCAGTGGCTCACACCTGTAATCCCAGCACTTTGGGAGGCTGAGGCGGGAGGATCATGAGGTCAGGAGATTGAGACCACCCTGGCTAACACCGTGAAACCCCATCTCTACCAAAAATACAAAAAATTAGCCAGGCATGGTGGCGGGTGCCTGTAGTCCCAGCTACTCAGGAGGCTGAGGCAGGAGAATGGCTTGAACCCGGGAGGCAGAGCTTGTGGTGAGCAGAGATTGTGCCACTGCACTCCAGCCTGGCAACAGAGCAAGACTCCGTCTCAAAAAAAAAAAAAAAGGTACAATTGGGCTGGGTGTGGTGGCTCACACCTATAATCCCAGCACTTTGGGAGACTGTGGCGGGCAGATAGCTTGGGCCCAGGAGTTCAAGACCAGCCTGGGCAACACAGTGAAATCTTGTCTCTACATAAGATAAAAAAATTAGCCAGGTGTGCTGGTGTGCACCTGCTGTCCCAGCTACTAGGGAGGCGAAGGTGAGAGGATTGATTGAGCCTGGGAGGCAGATGCTGTAGTGAGCCAAGGTCATGCAACTGTACTCCAGCCTGGGTGGCGGAGCAAAAACCTGTCTTAAAAAATAATGGCCATTGAACAATGCAGGGATTGGGGTCCCTATACTCCATGCAGTCAAAAATCCATGCATAATGTTTGACTCCCCCAAAACTTAACTCCTAATAGCCTGTTATTGATGAGAGCCTTACTGATAACATAAACAGTCAACTAACACATATTTTGTATATGTATCATATACTGTATTCTTAAAATAAGATAGAAAAAAGAAAATGTCATTAAGAAAACCTTTTTATGATTTTGTTTTTAAGACAGGGTCTCGCTCTGTCACCCAGGCTGGAGTGCAGTGGCTCAATCATGGCTCCCTGCAGCCTTGACCTCCTGGGCTCAAGCAATCCTCCTGCCTCAGCCTCTTTTTTTTTTTTTTTGGTAGAGATGGGAGGTCTCACTATGTTGCCTAGGCTGGTCTCAAACTCCTGGGCTTAAGTAATCCTCTTGCCTTGACCTTCCAAAGTGCTGGGATTACAGATGTGAGCCACTGTGCCCAGCTACAAAAATCTTAAGAGAAAATGCATGTACAGTACTTCACTGTATTCATCAAAATCAAGTTCACATTGTCTGTTTACAAGATGAATCGTCTGTCTGAAATGATCAGCACCTGTGGCTCCAGACCTCAATCGAGGGTTCATATCAAGGAATTCAGCTTTTTCTTGTGATACCATGACTTTTACCTGCTTCTTGGGTGCACGTCAGGCATCACTAATGGCACTTTGTATGGGTCCCATGGTGTTATTCAAGGTTTACAGTATTGCACTTGTCAACTGAAGAACGATGGCGGTTCATATATTTGGAAAGGAGAGCTTTCTTATAAAGGGTTGCAGCTTGTAGGGTGGCCATTCTGACAGGCTGGGAAGCACAGCCTCCAGCCAGAAGCCAAAAACAGACACTTTGACAGGGGGAAGAGTAAGACAGAGATTTGCTGAACCAGGTGGCCAAATATACGTACTTAATAAGCTATAGGAAGAGTTATGAATATTTATGAAAGGAGAAACACATGCACAACAGAGCTTCCTGTCTCTCCAAGGGACCCATGTTCAAGAAGTGGCAGTGTTAGCATGATCCAAGGGCAGAGGTTTTGGCCCTCTGATGTCAGTGGTGAAGCAGACAACACGAAAACCTCTGCTCATCCTTGGTAGACTGGCCTGAACCACTCCGCGGGCCCTGGTCTCTTATAAAGGAAGGAAAGCTTTGTCCAAACTGCCAAACGGAGGGGCAGCGACAGGTGATTGGTGGCTCTCAGTAGTGGAGTGAGTCTCGCAGAAGGGCTGGCTTCTCTGTAACCCTTAGGGAAGAAAACCTACGGGCAGTTACAGCAGGAGCAGGTGTAATGAGGCCCCCATCTCGTCACAGCTGGAACTGAGTTTTGGCCAAGAGAGTCTGTTCAGTTGGTTGGCGGGCTTAGGATTTCATTTTTCTCACACTAAACACACACAAAAAATGCAAGAACTGAGAGACATTACTTTTTACTTCAATGGAATTTACTGGAGAGACGAACTGTGCAAGTGGAGATGACCGACGAGCGTCACACGTTTTGGGTGGATACTCACAACACTTGAGCCCACCATGACAGCAACGGGAGGCGGCTGCGAAATTATTCCAGCAGTACAGTGTGTACTACAGTGAGTTGTACGCAGTTATGATTTAATACTGCATCTTCACATTTGTTTCCATTTCTCTGGACTGCAAATGGTGCCATGTGTAGTCTATGTTTGTGTGTGTAAATTTTGATACATTTTAACATTTTAATAATAGATTCGTGTACATTTTATGGTAGTAAATGGTAAAAATAGACAAGTATGTACATATTTTTATGCATTGATGACATACCTAACATTTTCTTTTTTCCATATTTCTAGGCTATGTGGTTTGTCTGCAAGTTTTTTTATAATTGTTGCAAATATCTCCCCAAAATTTCCATATATTTATTGAAAAAAATTCACACATAAGTGGACTCATGCAGTTCAAACCTGTGCTGTTGAAGGGTCAACTGGATTTTTCCAGTTTTCTTGATACCAGTTACTACTCACTGAAGAATTCATCTTCCCCCAATCCAACAGTATATCATAGTTTTCTTCTATTTACAATGACAGAATGAATATATTTTTTCCTCCATCTCCCCCTCTCTTCTCTATCACCTGATTTTAGTAATATTATCTTTCTTCATGTTTACCTCTAATTATTTTACCTCTGTATTATTCCATATAATACTTATAACTCTACTATTCATTTAATTAGCTTTAAGTAATAACTTTTGACCTCTAGTTATTAAAGATGAGGAATCAGTATACTTTATTTCATATATATAATTTTTTAATTGTTTAGAGATGGGGTCTTACTATTTTGCTTAGGCTAGTCTCGAATTCCTAAGCTCAAACAATCCTCCTGCCTCAGCCCCTCAAGTAGCTGGGATTACAGGCACATGCGGCTGTATCCACCGGGGGAAAAAAAATCAGTATATTTTCATCCTTTTCCATCCTTTGCTTTCCACCTTTCATTTGCTCTATCATTTCTACATCATCAGGGCTAATAACATTTAAATTCCATCTTTCCACCGTAATCCTCATATTTGTCTTTGTCCTGTGATTTGCACCAAAGCTCACTGCCATTCCCATCTGCAATTGTTTCTCCACTCATCTCTTGGTCTGCTGAATCTTCTAACATTTCTCAAATGGATTTATGAAAATAATATTCCCAGAGTTCTTTCATGTTCAAACTATTTATCTTTTGTCTTTACACCTGAAAACATTTGGCTCACATTTTCTTTCTTCTGGGATTTTGTAGCCATTTGAGGCTAGCCTTTGGATTACTTCCTTCACATCATGCCAAGGAAGCTCCAGCATTTCAACCTCATTAACTGTAGACCACCATTGAGTCGGAATTTTTAGGCAACCAACCAGGTAAGCTTTTACAGCCATCTCCAGCTGCGTGGACTGTTATTTTGAGCCCGCAGTCCCTAGTAAAGTGTATCCACAGCGATGAATTCAGCTGGATCTAGTGTTCGATTCTGTTCTCCTTGGTTTAATACCTTTAGCATCCACTTCCACACATTCACCAGGTTTCCATTCATATATATTAACAAAAGATTGCAGTTATTTTGGTGTTATTTCCTCCTGGATCATAGTGTGTACCCGCCCAGCTGGACATGTCAAGATTTGATCCTAGTTATGGGGCTAGTGGCAATAAAGGATGCTCAGTATGGGTCTTGAAGAGAATGGGCATCCTCTTTCAAGGTGTCTGCCCCAAGTGACATTATCACAAGGTTTTCAAACAAAGACTAGTCTCTTCAGATACTGGAAAGCAAACAGCTCTCATTGTTGAGGCTCCACTGCCTAGCACTTGCCATTCTTCATCCTATGCGTACAAATCCAAAAGAGCTTTGGCGCTTACGAAGAAAAAAGTACCTCTGAATGTCTTATGATATATGAACTTTTATCAAGAAGTAACTTGGAAAAGAAGACTTTTATCTAGAATCCTCATAGCATTTAGAGAGAATACCACTCTCTTCTGTCGCCCCTGGCCATTTGAGAAAATACTATTTGCTGAGCTTTGAGGCAGATGCTTTTATCTTGTGATTCTCAATTGAAGGAGCAGTTAAAAAAAAAAAAAAAAAAAAGATGAGGCCGGATGTGGTGGCTCACGCCTGTAATTCCAACACTTTGGGAGGCCAAGGTGGGTGGATCACGAGGTCAGGAGATCGAGACCATCCTAGCCAATATGGTAAAAACCCATCTCTACAAAAAATACAATAATTAGCTGGGCATAGGTGGCGCGCACCTGTAGTCCCTGCTACTTGGGAAGCTGAGGCAGGAGAATCGCTTGAACCCTGGAGGTGGAGGATGCAGTGAGCCAAGATCGTGCCACTGTTGACAGAGCGAGACTCTGTTTTGAATAAACAAACAAATAAATAAATAAAATAAATAAAAAAAGACGAAGTCCTGCAGGCTGCAGGGGGTGCTTTGAAAATGTGTGAGGGTGTCATAGTAACTCTGCTGTTAGCATTTAGTGGCCAGAGGCTCAAGATGCTAGAGCTCCACCTGTGTGGGAGAGTTCCACATACTGTCCAATTTTTGAATGCCCTGCTAAATATTCATATGAAGGAAAAATATTTGTTTTTGATTATCTGAGCCCAGACTCTCTCGTATATATAGGCACCAAATATTTTTAGCATAGTTTCAATAAATGAGTTTTCCAAGAAAGTAAAATATCATGTAACACAAGGGAAGGTTGCATTTTGTTTTAGGTTCTCCATTTTGGAAAATCATCAGAGGCAATGATGTCACCCATGGTATTTGAGTAGCTGACACTCACCTACTACAATTCAGCCTGTACTTAAAATGTTGCACTTACAGCGATTTTCTCTACCTAAATTAGTATAATTTGTTCAGTCCTTATTTCATTAATTATGAAGAAAAGTATCAACATTCAGTAGGATATTTCAAATTAGGTCTTATATCTTTGTCCACAAATGAACAGTTACCAATATTTCCATTTTGTTAACATGTTTTTCTCTCAGGAAGTAATGAAACTATGAAGATTAAGCGACCACTTTACAAAGAAACAGAGCAGTAAGTTGGCAGAGATACAGCATCCTGAGAACTTTGAAAGCTGTCTTACTATCATTGGAATGTTTAACAAATTTTTCCTAATCAGAAAGATGGTTTTATTGTTTCTTTCAGAATAGCACGATGATTGAAAAATGTGGTAAGCCACACAATGTTAAGGAAAAATTGATTTTGCCAGTTGCGTAAAGGTTATTAGTATGAAGATAAAAAGAAATCAAATTGAAATGATTTCTTCTATGTCACTGAGCAATGGTACTGTTTCAAGAATTGAGATGGCGAAAAAGATTTTGGAAAATTAGCCATGTTATGACTTGCAGTCAAGTCAATTTTATTACAAATGGATGAAAGCATTCTGCATAATTAAATTAATCTTTATTACATGAATATGTAATATTCATAAGGATTTTATTTTTTTTTCTGAGATGGAGTCTTGCTCTGTCACTCAGGCTGGAGTGCAGTGGTGTGATCTCAGCTCACTGCAACCTCCACCTCCCGGGTTCAAGTGATTCTCCTGCCTCAGCCTCTTGAGTAGCTGGGATTACAGGTGCCCGCCACCATGCCTGGCTAATTTTTGTATTTTTAGTGGAGATGGGGTTTCACCATGTTGGCCAGGCTGGTCTTGAAATCCTGATCTCATGATCCTCCCGCCTCGGCCTCCCAAAGTGCTGGGATTGCAGGCGTGAGCCACTGTGCCCAGCAGGAATTTAAAAACCATAAAGGCTGTAATCCCAGCACTTTGGGAAGCCAAGGCAGGCCGATCACCTGAGGTCGGGAGTTCGGGACCAGCCTGGCCAACATGGTGAAACCCCATCTCTACTAAAAATACAAAAATTAGCTGGGCATGGTAGTGGGTGCCTGCAGTCCCAGCTACTCAGGAGGCTGAGGCAAGAGAATCACTTGAACCTGGGAGGCAGAGGTTGCAGTGAGCTGAGATCGGACTGTTGCATCCCAGCCTGGGTGACAGAGTGAGACGCTGTCTCAACAACAAGAAAAAAATGAAGATGTCAAATTTGAAATATATTGTTCTTATTTGGGTGCTATTTAAAAAGATGCGATGATTAGATTTAAAGATTTAGAGGAACTTTACCAGATTGGATGACTAATCCATTTGCAACTGAAGTCAAGGATGTTAGCCAAAGAACATGAAGAGTTATTGAACGTTGAAAAATGGCCTTAAGAGCTAGGCAGTTGGCCTGAGCTTGGCCCAGCTATTCGGTCACTCATTATTTGTAGAGATGAAGTCTTACCATGTTGCCCAGTCTGGGCTCAAGCGCTCCTCCTGCTTCAGCCTCCCAAAGTGCTGAGATTACAGGTGTAAGCCACCATGCCTGGCCCATTTTAACCATTTTTAACTGTACACTTCAGTGGCATTAAGTACATTTACAATGTTGTAGAACCATTACCATCCTTTTTTTTTTAAATTTTATCATTGTTACATTAAAAAAAATTTTTTTTTAGTGTTTTTAAACTAGAGACAGGGTCTGGCTATGTTGCCCAGGCTGGTCTCACACTCCTAGCCTCAAGGGATCCTCCTGCCTCGCTTCCCAAAGCTCTGGGATTACATGCGTGAGCCACCACACCTGACCCATTTTTCCATTTTAGACATTTGCATTGCTTTAGATGTTTCTATTAAAAAGAAAGCTGCTACGATCATTTTAGTAAACATTTTCTTCTACATTTCTGATAATCTCCTTAAGCTGGATTTCTTAGAATGGAATTACTAAAGTAAGACAAATGATTACTTTTATGTTTTTTTAGTGCACATATGGTTTCTAAGATTTTCAATCTAAGTAATGGATACAAAGATGTGATGCAAATGTGGTCATTTTCATCAAATTATAAATAAACATCAATGATTTAGATATTTTTTAGAATTAGAATTCCATCTTTGCTGATAAACTTGAGAGTAGGTATGTGTAGAGTCAGAGTATCAGGGTCTGCTTTCTGGCAGGGTGCTGTGGCCAGGGGTGTGTGAGGTGTGTGTCAGGAGGGCTATGGAAAACAACCTTTGGAGCTAAGGTTAGTTGAGGCTGGTGGGCAGGTGTGCAGAAGGAATTAGGGAGCGACTGCTAGCAAGAAGACTTCAGGCTGAATTGAGCACAGATGTGGCAGAGCACCCATGGGATGTGTCCCTCCCTCCCCACCAGCCCCTTATACTCTTGGCTGTGGGACTGTGCAGCAGAAGCAAGGAAATGAAAAATGCAGCCCATGAGAACCAAGACAAGAAGCCCCTTCCTCCTATAATGTCCCTCTAGCATCCTATAGTGAGAAGTCTAACATTGTGCTCTCTGGAAAGGAGCCCACTCCATTATGGCAGAACAGGTACTTAAGGCTGAATTTGGAGCAGAGCGGCAATAAATTGATAGCTAGCTGCCATGAAGCCTAAAAGTTACTAACAATAACTCATTTGAACCTCTTTGACCTACAGTAAAATTTACCTCTTTATATGATTGAATATTGAGAAATTGGGATGGTCATTGCATGTTATGGGACACTCTTGATCTGATAACCACAGATACGGTACACTCAAGAATTTGTACACAAAGTCAGAAAACATCACTCCTGAAATGTGGGGCAAATGTCACATTTTTTTTTTTTTATCTGGAGTCTTGCTCTGTCGTCCAGTCTGGAGTGCAGTGGCACAATCTCGGCTCACTGCAAGCTCCGCCTCCTGGGTTCACGCCATTCTCCTGCCTCAGCGTCGCGAGTAGCTGGGACTACAGGTGTCCGCCACCACGCCCGGCTAAATTTTTGTATTTTTTAGTAGAGATGGGGTTTCACCATGTTAGCCAGGATGGTCTTGATTTCCTGACCTAGTGATCCGCCTGCCACGGCCTCCCAAAGTGCTGGGATTACAGGCTTGAGCCACCGCGCCAGGCCAAATGTCACATTTTTAAACTAACAAAAACCAACTTTAAATGCATAGAAGTAGCTACCCGTGGAAAGCTGAGAAAACAACACAGAAAGAAATGATTTGTAAGAATATTGGTCATAAAACTAGGGTGCCATCTAAATCTTAGCACAGACCGAAATTAGCTCCCTGGAAGGAAAGACAGTGACTTAAAATCATAATAATGGAAGATAAACTAGTGAGAAGACTTACAATTCAAAAGTCAAGGTTATATATTTTTTCTTTTTATTTATTTATTTATTTTTTGTTCTTTCTTTGTGCTGGGGATATATATATATATTTTAAAGAGTATTAGATGGTAAGAATTCATAAGTATATTCCCCAAAACTTCTAGGATTTTTTTTAACATAGCTAAAAAATTAGCTTGACAGTGGAAAAGAACAATTTGTCTGGTTTCAAAACTTAAAGGACATACATAATCCCTTCTGCTTGAATTTTGCTTTCATAGAGGATCTTTTAATAAAGTTGTTGGCAAACTATTTCTGGAAAGGGCCAGATGGTAAATAACTTAGGCTTTTTGGGCCATGAGGTCTCTGTCACTGTTACTCAACTTTGTCTATATGGTGTAAACTCAGCCATAGATAATGTGTACATAAACAGGCTATGTTCCAATAAAACTTTATTTATAAGATCAGGATGTGGCTAGATATGGCCAGTAGGTGATAGTTTGCTGACCCTTGTCTGATTTCTCATTTGGCTTCCAGACTGGTCAGACTCACCAGGAAGGGGTGCATTGGGAATATTAGACATGGGGCATGTCACTCTGTTTAATTCCTATCTTGTAGGCCTGGTCATAACAGTCAGTTCTCTGGGAGCTGATCAGTTCTGGATGAGCTAAAAAGAACTAGTAACTGAGTTCCTGACCTTGGAAAGCTGAGCTCTGAAGGGATATAGCCTTGGGGTCTAGCCTGAGTAGCTAGCTGATATGTCTCACTCATTCATCATTCTTTCCCCCTTAATCTCTCTTCCTGTCATCTCTAAATGACAGCACCAATATACAGACTTTTATTTTTATTATTAATAGAATTTAATATGTACTACTCATCACAAACAGAGCTTTTTTAGGTTTAATAACTATAGTCTCTATTTAAAATATTTGAGCATATAAATGAGAGAAATTATTCCATTATAACAAGTAACTAATGAAGACTTGTTACCTGCATTAAAAACACAAAACAATATTGTGAAAGATTATTTTGCTTCTTAATGAAATTATCATCCAAGAGGCCAGGAAACAGTTGGGAATGTAAAAAGGGAGATTCAATAAAATTATTCAGTAATTTTTTAGATTATATAATTAATGTTCTCTAATTGTCAAAAAATATAGTAATATTATAAACTAGTGGCAACTGACATAGTCATATGTAAGTTTGCATTTATGACACGCTATTTTGCATGTGAAGTCCATGTCCCTGCCTTAACTTTAACCACCACGCCTCATTCTGTTTTTTTTGGAGACAGCGTCACTCTGCTGCCCAAGCTGGAGTGCAGTGTTGCATTCTCGGCTCAGTGTAACCTCCCCTTCCTGGGTTCAAGCAATTTTCATTTTGTATTTTTAGTAGAGATGGGGTCTCATCATGTTGGCCAGGCTGGTCTCAAACTCCTCGCCTCAAATAATGATGTAAAATGTAACTTTGAACGATAACCCCAATCTGGGGAAAAGGGAAAAATGGTACTACAACACCAGTTTCGAGTTGCTTTTTTACCTTCAGGACAAAAATGAGAGTAAGGGACAGTTTTTTTTGTTTGTTTGTTTGAAGGGATAGTTTTAAATTATTAAGTTATTTGCTGCTCTTGTCAAACTTAGAATTACAAGCAACCTCAAAGATCATCTAGTTCAACCCATGCATTTGGAAAGTAAGGCTAAATTACACAATGATTCAAGAATATGTGCTTGTTCTACATATCCAGTGCCTTCTCCATAGGAAGTTATAGTTGGTCACCCCTGCCTTCTTGAATTTTTGTTTATACCGTACGCACTCTCCTGATTTTCCTCTGATCTTAGTCTTCCTTGCAGGATATTCCTCATCTTTCGCACCTGTATATATGAGATGTTTTCAGGGCTTAGTCCTTGATCCTCTTCTATTAATATCTATACTTACACTTTAGGTGATCTCAACTGGTCTCCTGGTACTAAATATCATCTACATGCTGATGGCTCCCAGTTTGTATCTATTGCTCTGATCCTTCTACCGAACTGGATATCCAGCTGTCCACTTGATACCTTCATTTAATGATCTAATAAATACCTTAATCTTAACAATGTTCAACCTGAATTCCTGATTTTCTTCCACGTCCAGGACAATTCACGCTCATTCCATAATCTTTTCCATGTGATCCACTGCTCACCAGTTAGTTGCTCAGGTCAAAATCCTTGCAGTCATCCTTGATATTCCTTCTGTCATACACCCAGCCCATTAGCAAATGCTGTTTTTTCTTTGTTTTATCTTCAATAGATTTCCCAAATCTGACCACTCTGACTACCTACACAAATCTAGCCTAATCAATTAACTTCCTAATTAGATCTCTGTCCTCTCTGCTCTTCAACTTGCCCTTCTCCCTGGAGTACTCTTCCACACGCATCCAGAAAGTCTTTAACATAAGGCCTTGCATGATCAGGACCTTACTTGCTCTCCTGTGTCATTTTCTACCAACTCTCTCTTCATGCTGCTCCAGCCGCTCTGGGCTTTTTGATTTTTCCCACACACCAAGTTCATTTCTGCGATGGGATCCCTGCACCTGCTGTTCTCTCCAGAATGCTCCTCTTGCATGGCTGATTCCCTCACTTGTTAGGCTTCTGTTCACGTCACTCGCCCTCACAGGAGCCTTCCCCCAACACTACCTTGATCTAAAATAAACCCCTGTCATCACTTTCTATCCCGTTTATCCTGCTTTATTTTTCTTTTGAGAACTTATTACTATCTGACCTCGTATTACAAATGTGTGTCTTCATTGTCTATCCACAAGGGCAGGAATTTTGTCTGTTTTATCACTGTTAGAGCAATGCCTTGCACATCTTAGGTATTCAATAACTAGTGACTAAATCCATGACCAAGTATTAGGCCCTTTGAGTACGTGGCCTCCTCTACATACAGACAGAGAAAGATCATTCTGCTTAGAAGATGCTGACAACCCTAAAGTGGTTTCCGTTTTTATGCAGATGATCCTAATTGCTTCTGAAGCACTCTTAAAAGAAACATGAGTCCGTTTTTGTTCTCATAGCGCCTACAGTTGCCATGTTCTCACTTTTGGTTGCATTGTTTTTATTTTCTTAATCTCTGATCTTGGTTATTAATAGGACAGTCAGCAAAGATTTTATCTGATCAATACAGCACATGATACCCGTATGTTGGTAGAGTCAAAGAATGCTGTAGACCTAAATGTTATAGTGAATCCCGTTAAAATTCTACCAGCCTGGGCAACATGGCAAAACCCCATCTCTACAAAAAATACAAAAATTAGCCAGGCATGAGGCACATGCCTGTAGTCCCAGCTACTGGGAGGCTGAGGACAGAGGATTGATTGAGCCCCGGAGGTCGAGGCTGCAGTGAGCCATGATCATGTCACTGCACTCCAGGCTGGGTGACTGATCAAGACTGTCAAAAAATAAAAGAAAGAGAGAGAGATAGAAAGAGAGAAAGAAAAGTAAATTTTAAGTTTATACCTTTTAAAAAAGGAAACTTAAAAATCAGTAAGTTTTAATTTTTAATAAGATAAATAATTTATTCTATCAAACATCGCCAATGTCAACATCATTTCTAACTTTTCAAAGTACATAGCATAAACCATAAAAGTTGTCTTACTGAAATTAAATCTACGTAAGAGATGGTTTTAATAGACTGGTTTTTTAGCAGTGAAGTTAAAGAATGATAGTTTAGTAAGCAGAAAGAAGCAGTTAAGGTGACACTTAGTTCTTCATGATGCACTGTAAGCATAAATTGGACATCATATGATAAGTAAAAAGGATGGTCCTCTGGGCAAATAAAAATTAAATAGGTCCTCACAGTGATATGCAGTCTCCAAACATCATCTGTCTAATTTCTCTCTCACCCAATATAAAAAGTTAAGTTGAAAGATTAAAACCTGCCTCCTTGTTACTATTTCAAAAATAACACAGATAGTACCACATTAGTGACTAAAATCCACATATTTTCCTTTTAGATAAATTAAGTCATATACATTGTAAAATACTTATTTTTTAAGATAATCAATAAAGCTATATTCATTTTCAGTAGAAAATGTGGCTCATAAATACTTTTGTTTCTCTGAAATTGCCTCTCAGGAAAAAACGTGATCCTTACTATTGATCTAAGAGAAATCTGCATGAAGCAATGCTGTAGTTTATGCTTTTTTTTTTTTTTTTTTCTGGAAGGTGGTGGGTGACCTCTGGAGGCAACTGGAAAAAATTTCCTGCTGCTTTCAAGAGTGAAGTGGGGAATGAAGAATCAGAAAGTAGAGCTTTCCATTTAGAGAAGGTCTTTTTTTACGTTTAGTCGGTGAATTAAAATATTTAATTTTAAAATGGCTTTACTGAACCTCAATTCAGTTAGGTGATAAATCGATTCTGTTAGGTAATAGTTATTAAGTATGTAATACAATGTTAGGGGAGAGACATATAACACTAACAGTTTCAATCTCACTGAATTTATAATCTACTAAGGAACTGAAGATAAGTGCTAAAAGAACACGAGGTAAAACCTGTGACAAGATTTAGGAGCAGCACAACTAAGTAGGAATTAGTGAAACTAAACCAGCGTCAAGACTGAAAGGCAGGTCAGAAAAGACTGACACCAAAGTAGGTTTTTTTGTTTTATTTTGTTTTTTTTTTTTTTTAAACATGGATTCTCCAAAGATAGGTAGGTAGAAAACATCCTGGTTTGGCATCATTAGTCTACTTCAGCCCCTCTCTCACTGATTACAACTAAAAGACTCATGACAAAACACAAATGGCAACCACCTGCAGACTCTGAAAAGTAAATAAAGAATTGAGGTAGGGAGTCAAAACTTAGAAACCTGCAAGGGGATGAATTTCCTGGCTTTTTTTTCTTGTGGTTTGTCCTGACGAGACCTCAGCTGGGAACTGTCGGGTGGCATGGGTAGCTAAAACTCGAATAGAAATCCCATGTTTCTGTGCCGAAAGGAAATAACTGTTAGCCCAGAACTCTATTTTCAGTGAAAATATTTTCGGGAATCAAAGTGAAATAAAGACATTCTCATATGAAGGAATGCTAGCTGACCTGCTCTAAAATAAATGCTTGGCAGGCCGGGCGCGGTGGCCCACATCTGTAATCCCAGCACTTTGGGAGACCGAGGCGGGCGGATCATGAGGTTAGGAGTTCGAGACCAGCCTGGACCAACATGGTGAAAACCCGTCTCTACTAAATACAAAAATTAGCCAGGCATGGTGGCGCGTGCCTGTAAATCCCAGCTACTCAGGAGGCTGCGGCAGGAGAATCTCTTGAACTCAGGAGACGGAAGTTGCAGTGAGCCAAGATGGCACCATTGCACTCCAGCCTGGGTGACAGAGGGAGACTCCGTCTCAAAAAAAAAAAACAAAAACAAAAACAAAAGTTAAGAAAGAAAGAAAAAAGAAATGCTTGGAGGGGCATGGTGGCTCATACTTGTAATCCCAGCACTTTGGGAGGCCAAGGCAGGCAGATCACTTGAGGTCAGGAGTTCAAGACCAGCCTGGCCGACATGGTGAAACCTCGTCTCTACCAAAAGGCGCCACAGCACTCCAGCCCCAGCGACATAGGCTCTGTCTCAAAAAAGAAAAAAACAAAACAAAACAAAAAAGTGGGGGTGCAGGTGGGGGGAAGACTTAATGACTGAATGAATAAGTCTGGAGAGACGGGTTGCAAGGAATGATGAGACTAAGTTTTGTAGTCTGGGAGGCTAAGTGGATGAAAGTTGGAAGAATCAGGTGGAAAAGAACATTTCCAATGGACGACAAAGAAAAGTATATAACATTTTGAGGCTGTGGTCCGCTTTGTTAAAGAGCAAAAGGAAACAATTCCTCAAATCGATGCCACGCTCCAATTGTTTACAACGATGGAATTATTTCAGGAATTGTGTTTGAAACCACAACTTTGGATCCCGATTTCTTTCTTGAGCTACTGTTACACTGTTTATATATGGCCACTAATTCGATGACTGAGCTTGGGCAAATTGTTAACTATTTTCCATGACTTAATCTTTCTATCTGTACAACGGGGATAACGTGGAATTTGGGGTGTTGTGAGGGTTAATTGAGATAATATACGTGATAATTTACACAATGACGTTCAACAAATACTTGTGGAGTGAAAGATGAGCGACTCATCGACAGATCGCAGGGATTTCAGAAGGCTGTATAAGGACCAGATCTTCAGGCTCCCTCCGCTCCCCAGGAGACCGGGGAGCCGGCGCGAGGCGCTACCGTGCAATTCTTGGTCCATTTTCCTCATAGTGGTTTGGCGCATTTTTGCCTCTTGATTCTCTGGTCCCAGACTGCAGCTTCAGCTCGCTCCACCACGGGGCGCAAGTCCGCCAGCCTCTGTGGGCTCAGCTAAGTATGATGCCTAGGCTAGAGGGCCCCGTCGGGTCTCCTAGGCAACCAAATCAACTTCCGGCTTGAGGCGCGATCCCGGTTGGCGAGAGGCCACATTTCCGCTACGCGACCCACGCATGCGCCTGCTCGCTGGAGCGCCAGCGTCCGTTGATCCGAACACCTGCTGCGTTCGGAAGTTCGCCTTCTCTGTCCCGGCTCGGGGCGGTCCGCTGGGAGGTGGCGCCCAGAGGGACAGCCGTGCCTCGGGGCGGGGCCGGTGCTCGTCTCGGAGCTCCAGAGGTTCCGCTGAGAAGCACGGCGGCAGCAAGACGACTTCTCCGGAGCCGCCGAGCTGGAGTTAGAAGTGGAGCTCCGTGGGGCCGGGCCCCCGGCTGCGGGGCAGCGGCTCCTGCAGGCGGAGGCCCCGGCGGAGAATGAGCCAGAGCCGGAGGTGGTGGTGGTCTCCGAGCAGAGCGGTGCGACCGGGAGCGTGCTGCGGTGGTTCACCACCTTGATGCTGTTTGCTTCCTTCCTGGGGCTGGTGAGAGCCGGTTCTGCAACTCTCCCGGGCTGGGGCGTTCGAGTCTCGCCTTCGCCACTTGCAAACTGACCTTGGGGGCGTTACCTAATCTTTCTGGACCTCAGTTTCATCATCTGGAAATTGGGCACAATTCTAATCTTGGAGGGTTATTGTCAAGTGCAAAATAGATTTTCTGAATACGTTTTTCAGCTCTAGCAAGGCTTTTTTTTTTTTTTTTGAACGGAGTCTTGCCCTGTTGCCCAGGCTGGAGTGCAGTGGCACGACCTCGGCTCACTGCAACCTCCGCCTCCCGGGTTCGAGCTCTTCTTCTGCGTCAGCCTTCCGAGTAGCTGGGATTACAGGCCCCTGCCACTGAGCCCGGCTAATTTTTGTATTTTTAGTAGAGTCAGGGTTTCGCCATGTTGGCCAGGCTGGTTTCGAACTTCTGACCTCAAGTGATCCGCCCGCCTCTGCCTCCCAAAGTACTGGTATTACAGGCGTGTGCCACCGCGCCCGGCCCAGCAAGCCTTCATACGGCTCCTTCGTGGAGTGCGAAGGTTGCAAGAAGGGTTCCCCAGGTCTTTGGCCGCTGCTCTCCGCACCCACCCACTCAACCCCCAAATTATTACACAGAAAAACTACTTTTCTGGAATTCTTCCTGGTGGTCTAACCGAATTCAGCCGACCGCTTAATTTTGCAGATAAGGAAATAGGCCCGGAGGGGAAAGTGACTTTCTGGATCACACAGCTGGTTAAGTGATAGAGCCAGAAATATGTCTCTTACTCTGCCCACAGTCCTATTTATTAATAAAACCAACCTTGAGATTCTTAAATGTTTTTCTTGGAGTAAAGGGCAAGCCTAGAAGCAAGCGCCTTTTGCCAAACCCCTGGGCCGCCGTTCAATTCACTTTTGGGAAACCTCCTTCTTATCACTTGATAATTATGATCCTGGGGGAGTTGAGAGGATGAGTCCTCCCAAGAGTCATTCGTGGTCACTTACCATCTCAGGGACTCTAAGCTACAATTGTTTCTTAGAGTATTTTGATTGGAGGCTGTGGGGAGGGGTGAAGAAAGAAATCACTTCAGACTTTTGGTGAGTCGTCACTGACTATCAGGTTCTGTTGTAAATCCTTTGAAAACATTAATTTGATTAGAATCTGTGCTCAGGCTTCTCTGGAAGTACTAGGTGCTTGCTGTGCACCTGGGCCCACATTGGTCCTTAGTCTTGGACTGTTATGGGTTGGGCAGGGGGTGTACCCCATGCATTTAGAGCAGAGCAGGGCAATTAGAATCAGTTATTCTGGAAATGTAGACTGATTGGAAACATTTTTTTTCCCTTAAGTGTCCAGTGAATTTCCTCTGAAAGTCAACTGTAATCCTTACTTCTTGCTGACACTGCATTGTCTTTGAGTAAAGTTTTATTGTTAGAGTCATTCTATATTTGGGCGTGTAATATTTTCTAAGCAACCTTTACTGACTGTAATTCTGATGGCTTGGAAGAAAAGTGTAGATTTAGAAACATTTAAATTGTTTATCTCCTGTATGTTTTATATGTATAGTTCGGGGGAAGAACCCCATGTGCATCCAGAAGTATTGCTGTTTAACCACATAAAAAACAGGAATCATATTTTGATGTTTTAATCAATGTTTTGATGTTTTCCAGTGGCTCAGTCAGAACTCAGCTATAGTCTCGACCTCAGGGCTTAAGCGATCCTTCCATCTCAGCCTCCCTAGTAACTGGGACTACAGGCATGTGGCACCACGCCTGACTGATTTTTTTATTTTTATTTTTGTAGAGATGGTTGCCTAGGTTGATCTCAAAATCCTGAGCTCAAGCAATCCTACCACCTCTCCCTCCCAAATTGCTGGGATTACAGGTGTAAGCAACCACGCCTGACTTAATTTAATTAATTATGATTTTTTTTTTTTTTGAGACAGAGTCTTGCTCTGTCGCCCAGGCTGGAGTGCAGTGCTGCAGTCTCGGCTCACTGCAACCTCTGCCTCCCATGTTCAAGTGATTCTCCTGCCTCAGCCTCCCAAGTAGCTGGGACTACAGGTGCCCACCACCATGCCCAGCTAATTTTTGTATTTTTAGTAGAGATGGGGTTTCACTGTGTTAGCCACGCTGGTCTCAAACTCCTGACCTCGTGGTCCGCCTGCCTTGGCCTCCCAAAATGCTGAGAATACAGGCATGAGCCACCGTGTCCAGCCAATTTAAATTTTTAACACCCAAATTCTTATTTGTGCATGTAGTGTATTTCAAAACATACGAAACCATTTCAAGAATAATTTTAATATATTATATTAATCCAGAGTAGTATTTTAAAGATATTGTTCAGAAAGGAAACAGGATTGCAACCAAAAATTTTTTTTTTTAAATTGAGAGGTATCAAAACTTAAAAAAAAAAAGGAGAGTTTTAGTCAAAACTGAAAAAACAGTAGTCTAATTCCCTATATCACATTGTAAATCCCAGACCCTCCATCCCCCCTTTTTTTATAGTGGAAGAAACTACCACATAGTCAGACATTATTTTAATAAGTAAAAACTTTTGTCTTTTTAAATTTTAGGGATTGAGTGTTGCTATCGTGGGACCCACGCTTCAAGATTTGGCAACAAACGTGAACCGAAATATCAGTAGCCTGTCTTTCATTTTTGTGGGTCGTGCCTTTGGATATTTGAGTGGCTCTGTGATTGGTGGATTGCTTGTTGACGTAATGAATTACTTTTTACTTTTGGGTAAGTAAATGCTAATTTTAGCTTCTTTATGACTGTCGCGGAATTTACAAGTTGTCCTTGAAAATATGAAAATACTAGCATGCAGAATGGTTGGCAACTGAAACGGGTAGTGTTTAGGTGTTCTCAGTGGCAGTTGAGTTTCCCTGGTACCTGCTTTCACCTTGACAGAGGGAATCTGTGCTGGGGCCCTCTGGAAATTTCGATTAGCTCTAGAATGTGTTAGCAATCCTTAGTCTTCCCAACCACTGTAATTTAGATACCACTCCTGGATCACACACTGATTGTCCAAAAAACTCCGCTTATCAGGGTTTAGCGCAGATTTCCTGGGGTCACCGCAGATTAGAATGAGCTCCTTGAACCTGCCCAGGCTACAGGCTGGATTGGGAATGAAGAGGGGAGGGGAGGTTGGGTGGACTGATGTAGGCTATGTTTTTGTCCCTGCTGCCCCATGTTGTCATGGGACAACCCCAGAGTGCTCTGTCTCACCCTGGAAATAGATGGCAAAGCTGCTTTTTTTTTTTTCGAGGCAGGGTCTCCTCTTCCTCTGTTGCCCAGGCTGAAGTGCAGTGGTGCGAGCTCTGCTCACTGCAACCTCCACCTCCTGGGCTCAAGCAATCCTCCCATCTCAGCCTCCCAGTTAACTGGGACTCCTTGAACATGGGGCATGCCACCATGCCTGGCTAGGTTTTGTATTTTTAGTAGAGCCAGGGTTTCACCTTGTTGCCCAGGTTGGTCTGGAACTCCTGAGCTCAAAGGATCAGCCTCCCAAAGTGTTGGGATTACAGGTGTGAGCCACCACACCTGGCCTGGCAAAGCTTTTAACATATACTTTTTTTGAATAAATTGGAATATTTAGAGAAAATTTAGATTAATATGATAAAATTCTTTGGAAGCAAGAATAATAATTTGTTACTGTAGTTAATAAATAATCCCTCTTTTTCCAAAGTGGGTTGAAAGAACATATTTCTTGTATTTTCCTCTCTACTTCCCAAACTAATTTATTTAGTAAATTTTACTACAAACTACTGTAGTAATTGCATTTGATTTTTGTCGTTTTAATTTTTTTCCTCATGTCTAAAAATTCCTGATAGGTTCTTAAATGTGAGTCATTTAAATTAATTTTGGCTTGTCTCTTTTGGTATAAAACTTCGCCTTATGGTATAATTTACAGTTTGATTACTACCAGTGCTGGAAATGTATTTGCATTATAATTATTTATATTTTATAATCCATAAAGATTATAAAAGATTCAAATGAAATAACCACTTTTAGAAGCAAAAACTCTGATCTACTCATTACCTAATTTAAACTTGACCTGATTTTGCATGTTTGGACATTTATGATGTTGACTTGATCCATAACTGCATGGATATTATTTTTTATAGCTGACTTTCTACCTTCCCAGGAATCTCAATGTTGGCTACCACAGTTGGTCTTTATCTTGTTCCTTTTTGCAAGACAGCAGTATTACTCACTGTCATGATGTGTGTCTTTGGTACTTCAATTGGCATTCTGGATACAGGTTAGTGAGCTCTCACAACGTCATCTCTGGGAGTAGGGACTTTCTGCTAGAAGAAGTACAGCAGATGATATTCAGCTGTCACTTGCAATGCCCCCTAAAATGACACATACCTACTAAGTTGGTCATGAGTCACTCAGAATGAATCACCCTTCTAGCAGCTCTTTTTACCAATTAAGGGGACTGTTTCTGAGCAGCCAACTCTGAAATGAACTTAAAGAATTTTGTTCCATGAGCGATAGTTGATTTGCAGTGCCCAAACAGGGAAGGGCCCCTCTGTGCGTAATTACAGTGCAGGTGAATAGGCTTTCATCTTAGGTAGAACTTGATCATGCTAGTATGGGAGGAATTGGTGGTTTAATAGGTTAAACCAAGTTTGGAACCGTTATTTGGCTGTGAAAGCATAGAAGCAGCAATCCAACTTGACACGTACCCTGACTTCCAAGCCAAGAGAGATCCATGGTGTGGACTAGGCTCTTTTTCTTTTCTGTCCCCAAAGTTCCTGCCCTCCTGCAGTAGATTCTTTCCCCTATCGTCATGTCTTTTAACACCTACTAAATAATTGCCAGGTGGTTCACGCCTGGAATCCTGGCACTTTGGGAGGCTGTGGTGGGTGGATCACCTGAGGTCAGGAGTTCAAGACCAGCCTGACCAACATGGAGAAACCACATCTCTACTAAAAATACAAAATTAGCCAGGCATGGTGGTGTGTGCCTGTAATCCCAGCTACTCGGGAGGCTGAGGCCGGAGAATTGCTTGATCGTGCCATTGCACGCCAGCCTGGGTCTCAAAACAAACAAACAAAAAACCTACTAAATAACATAGGTGACATTTGTTTACTCCCTAAAACCAGCTTTCTATCCCTCCCTTCCCTGCTCTGCTGTTACGTGATCTGTTGGGGAAATATTTTGTTTTACTTCAGGCTTAATGTAGTTATGAAGTTATAGGGTAAAATTATATATTTATCTGAAAATATCTGTTAAAAAAAGAAGATAGCCCAAGATGTGCTGCTTCTTGCCTTTCTCCTTCTAGATATTTAGACAGTATAAATTCAGATGCTAAACGGTGTCCTTATTTCCTCTAATGGGCACACCAGAATCTTGGCGTATTCAGGTTCCTGGATGTGCATTTTGCATCTGTTACATACGTAAGTAATTTTCCTCAAGTGGCTCCCAAGAGCAAGTACAGAAAGCCTTGGTAATCTGGCTACTAGCTGATGAGAAAATTTTGCCTTTTAAATGTATATTTAAAATATTAATAAATATATAAATATTTCTTCCCCAGTCTGGTGTTAGAACTTTATTATAAAAAGCTTCTTGCTAATGTGCTTGGCTCTAGGAGGTAGTAGTGTACTAGACTGTAGAATTCGATTTGTGAGTATGTGATGTTATAATGCCTAGAGTTGTCTGATGGTAGTGGGTTAGAGTTCCTTACTCAGAATTGATCTAGTTGCAGTGTTTGATAATTAGAATATTATATGCTTGTGCTGTGTAAAATAGACTCACCCCTTTCTGATAAGTGAACTTTTTTTTTTTTTTTTTTTAAGATAAGTTACTGTGTCTAACTTAAATAGCTTTTCCCGTCTTTCACTGACAGGTGGTAATGTCCTTATCTTGGCTCTTTGGGGGGACAAAGGAGCCCCACATATGCAGGCCTTACACTTCTCTTTTGCCTTGGGTGCCTTTTTGGCTCCACTGCTAGCGAAACTGGCACTGGGTCCGACAGCGTCTGCTGAAAACTGCACAGAGTCTGACTTTCATCATCCTGCACTCAACCGATCATCTGAGGCTGACTCAGAAGCTCTGTTTGGAGTACCTAATGATACGAATTTACTGTGGGCTTATGCTGTTATTGGTACTTACATGTTCTTAGTTTCTGTCATTTTGTTTGGTCTGTTTTTCAAGAATAGCTCAAAGCAGGAAAAAACAACAGCATCTGCTCAGACATCTCGAAGAGCAAAATATCACAACGCCCTTCTTTGTCTCCTTTTTCTGTTCTTCTTTTTTTATGTTGGAGCCGAGGTAACATATGGCTCTTATGTTTTCTCATTTGCAACCACCCATGCTGGCATGAAAGAAAGTGAAGCCGCTGGGTTGAACTCCATCTTCTGGGGGACATTTGCAGTCTGCAGGGGCCTGGCGATCTTTTTTGCTACCTGTTTACAGCCTGGAACCATGATTGTGTTGAGCAACATTGGCAGCCTGACTTCATCTTTGTTTCTGGTGCTTTTTGACAAGAACCCATTTTGTCTCTGGATAGCAACTGCAGTGTATGGGGCTTCAATGGCAACCACGTTTCCCAGTGGTATTTCTTGGATTGAGCAGTACACGACTATCCATGGGAAATCTGCAGCGTTTTTTGTAATTGGTGCTGCCCTGGGAGAAATGGCTATTCCTGCAGTCATTGGAATTCTTCAAGGAAAATACCCTGATTTGCCTGTAGTTCTGTATACGTCTTTGGGAGCATCAATAGCCACTGGTGTTTTATTTCCTGTGCTATATAAATTAGCCACTTCACCTCTTGATCACCAGCGAAAAGAAAACAGAAAGAGTGAGGACCAGAAAGCTTTGCTTTCTAGCTCTGGGCTAAATGAATATGAGGAAGAGAATGAAGAGGAGGATGCAGAAAAATGGAATGAAATGGATTTTGAAATGATTGAAACGGATGATACAATGAGGCATTCTATAATAGAGACATCTAGAAGTAGTTCGACGGAGCCCACAGCTGAAATCTATAACCAATATCCGTCAAATGCACTGGTGTTTGAGTCCTCTCCTGCTAATACTGGCAGTTCCATATGAAGCACTTGCCAGAAACCAGGACGAAAGGGACAAACACTTAGAGAAGATGGATTACTCACTGACATCTTTGAATAATTGCCACTTCTAAGGAGGTCATTCAGAGCAGAGCATTAGCAGATTTTCACCATGCTTTGGCGATTAAAATTCTTAGGTCCAAATTGTAGCAAATGCTAAAAAGTTTTGAAATGTTCTGTAATTCCCAGAGTCTTCTGTAGGTAACCAAATGGTCTCGTACACATGCAATAGGATCTTGTTATAAGGCTAGTATTTCACGTGTCACTGATCAGGAAGTATTTTATGGTCTCCACCCCTCAGAGCACACAAAGAAGGCATTTGTTTTTGAGAAGGTGGGTATTGTTCTCACAGAATGAGACCATGTAGGAGTTGAATTGATTGGTTGAACAAATTATCAGGTATCAATATTTTTCCAGGAAAGTTGAGAATAGTTTCATAAAAGAGAAATGGAGAGAGACTTTTATTAATTGCTTTACCTTATCTGTAGGGTTGGATCAAAGAATGCTAATGACTCATTTGATTTCTCATTTCAATGAAGAGAACACAGAACAGGGCCCAAGGGGCCTGGCTACAAGCCTTGACTCCTAGCCCTGCACTCTGTCATTTAACATAGGCCTTGTTTATCTGGCCTCCTGATCTGTGATTCTAGAAATGAAAATGAGATGTTTTCCAAATTGGGAATCCGTAAGTTTTAAAGTTTGTGCAAAATGTCTGCTAGAAATTAGTACAAGTGACAGCGCATTCTTCATTTCAAATGAGAAGTGAAACCAAAATGATAAATAGCTTTAAGAATGTGCTATGATAAATGATTACATGTGAGTTTAATGTACTTAATGTTTAATAACTTATTTGAATAATTACCTGAAGAATATATTTTTTTAGTACTGCATTTCATTGACTCTAAGTTGCACTTTTTGCCCCCATACTGTTAACATCTCTGAAATCAGGACATGTCTTGAAAATAATCATTTAACATGGTGACAAAGTTTAATTGACAGTTTTTTCCCATATGTATATATAAAATAATGTGTTTTACAATCAGTGGCTTAGATTCAGTGAAATACAGTTATTTCATTCAATTATGGAGATGATACTATCTTTACAGACATTTTAAAAAGAAGTTATTTTTGTATGCTAATGGTCTCTGTTCAAATGAGATTTGGAGACACTGTGTTCTAATTTTAAGAGCTGTTTCAGTGTTACTAGATTAGTAGTAGGGCGGTCGATGGAGTCTTTCGAGGTCCTTTGCCTACCTTAGGAACAGAGGCTGGGTCTGAGCCTTGCTCAAGATTAGCTCTTCACCAGGTCTGGGTGGTAATCATATCACAGTTACTGTAAACCGCGCTGCAAGTGTAAATTACAGTGAGGCACAGTCTTTTCCAATGATGGAATACTTGTGTCACCCATCCAGGCTTTCTCTTTCCTGAGTCTGAAATACCTGGGAAACCAATTAGAAGGTGACTTGGTGACCTGGAAGTCAGGGATCAGAAAGGTTACTTCATATGTATATGGTAGAATTGGTGCAGGTGATCCTTTGAAAAATGACTAGAATTGATGCAATTTTGTTTACTTCCTCCAATTTTGTGCTGAATAACTTTTCATTTCTACCTGATTGGAGTAGGCTTCCTTTCTCTTACTTAATTTCTATAAATTTGCCGTTGTTTTATCTTAAGTAAAATACAGCATCTTTCTTGACCATGGCCCATTCACCATATATGCCTGCCACAGTCTTGGTTCATGTCATGACCTAACAGCTTTGGAGAGGGCGGTGACGTTAATGGTAAAAGCCCTCTTGCTCTTTTTATTTGTATTTATTGATTAGGGGTGGGGGACAGTGTCTCACTCACTCACTCTGTCGCTAGGCTGGAGGCAATCGCTTGATCTCAGAGCTCACTGCAACCTCTGCCTCCCTGGTTCAAGTGATTCTTCTGCCTCAGCCTCCTGAGTACCTGGGATTACAGGCGTGCACCACCATGCCCAGCTAATTTTTGTATTTTTAGTAGAGAGGGGTTTTCACATGTTACCCATGCTGATCTCAAACTCCTGATCTCAAGTGATCCACCCACCTCAGCCTCCCAAAGTGTTGAGATTACAGGCGTGAGCCACCGTGCCCGGCCCTTTTGCTCTTTTTATGGTGTACTTTTTCCATAGGTAGAACTTGGAAATTACTTCTGCTTCACTTACTGCTTATTCTCAGGTTGTTGGAATCTAGGCAGTAGCAGTTACTTGGTAGCCAGGAGGCTTGCTAGAATAGAAATTCCACCTTCTGCATTTACTGTTACAGGGTAGAAGATGCAGCTCAGGGAGAGAAGGATGATAAGAACATGGCAGAAAAATCTCAAAATCCACACTGGAAAATTCACTATGGTTCCACAAACCAAAATGTGAATGGTCATACGAGATCATAGGCATTGTTAAAGTTCCATATTGGAAGGAAAAGACTTAGTGCAATTCTAAGAGTTAGCATTCAGTTCTTAGGTAAGTGTCTGCTGATACCTAAGTAATTAATACCCAAGTGTCCTGTTGCTGGGTAATACATTACCACAAATTGAACACCTTAAAACAACAGACATTTACCATCTCACAGGGCTGCTTCCGTACAGGACCTTACTCTTGTAGACTGAGGTCTGTGTTTCTGTTTGTTTGTTTGTTTTTTTTTTTTTGAGACGGAGTTTTGCTCTGTCGCCCAGGCTGGAGTGCAGTGGCCGGATCTCTGCTCACTGCGTGCTCCGCCTCCCGGGTTTACACCATTCTCCTGCCTCAGCCTCCCGAGTAGCTGGGACTACAGGCGCCCACCACCTCGCCCGGCTAGTTTTTTTTGTATTTTTTTAGTAGAGACGGGGTTTCACCGTGTTAGCCAGGATGGTCTCGATCTCCTGGAGGTCCGTGTTTCTTGCTGACTCTCAGCTGGGCACCACTCAGCTTCGGGAGGCCTCCCACAGTTCTTGTCCTGTGGCCCTCTCACAGATGCCTCTCACAACATGGCAGTTTCTTCAAAGCAAGCAGGAGAATCTCTAAATGAGTCTTGTATGACGTTATGTCATTATGGGAATAACATCCCATCACCGTTGCCGTATTCTAGTGTCTAGAAGCAAGGTACGAGTTCCACGCAAACTCAAGGGTAGAGGCTAGAACAGGGATGTGACTCACTGGGGATCACCGGAGAGCATGCCTGCCACGCACAGGTACCTGCAAAATAGAGATTCTCAAAAGAGCTAGAAACTGAGCTAAGAGCAGGACATGACGGCTCACACCTGTAATCCCAGCTACTCAGTTTCTTGAGCAGCTGGCACTACAGTTGCATGCCACCTTACCTGGCTTTTTTTTTTTTTAAGAGACAAGGTCTCATTTCGTTGTCCAGGCTGGTCTTAAACTCCTGGCTTCAAGCAGTCCTTCCGCCTCAGCCTCCCAAATGCTAGGATTACAGGTGTGAGCCACCATACCCCACCCTGTGACTATTCTTGTATATTGCTCTTATGTCTTCCTTTGCTTGGATTTTTAATTGCAGAATGTGTCTAGTAGATTCTGTAAATTTATTGCAGTTTGCCTTTGATACATTTGGTTATGATTTAGTTAACAGGTGGCCTGGAGGAATGTTTTGAAGTTAGATGACAGGGGCCGGCTTTTAGCTCAGAGTGACTTTTTTTGTTTTTTGTTTTTTTTAGACAGAGTCTTGCTCTGTCACCCAGGCTGGAGTGCAATGGCACGATCTTGGCTTACTGCAACCTCCGGCTCCTGGGTTCAAGTGATTCTCCTGCCCTAGCCTCCCGAGTAGCTGGGATTACAGGTGTGCACCACCACGCCCAGCTAGTTTTTGTATTTTTAGTGAACACAGGGTTTCACCATGTTGGTCAGGCTGGTCTCGAACTCCTGACCCCGTGATCTGCCTGCCTCGGCCTCCCAAAGTGCTGGGATCACGGGTGTGAGCCATTGCGCCCGGTCAGCTCAGAACAACTTGTTGAGATTATATGATGCTTTTCCAATAAAAATTATTTAATTTTGATAAAATATACTTAATGGAAAATGTACCTTTTAACATTTTAAATTGTACAGTTCAGTGGCATTGAGTATATTCACATTGTGGTACAACCATCACTACCACTCATCCACAGAACATTTTTTACCTTGCAAAACTGAAACTCTGTGCCATTAAACAGTAACTGCCATTCTACGCCCCCATCCCAGGCCTTGGCAACCACCATTCTACTTTGTCTGTCTATGAATTTGACTACTCAGAGTACTTCATGTAAGTGGGATCATACAGTTTTTGTCCTTTCATTACTGGCTTCTTTCACTTAACATAATGTCTTCAGGGATCATCCTTACTGTAGCATGTGTTAGAATTTCTTTCCTTTTTAAGTCTGTATGATACACCTTTGTATATACATACTACATTTTGTTTATTCATCTGTCAGTGGACATTTGTGTTGCTTCTACATTTTGGCTGTTGTTAATACGCTGCTGTGAACATGGGTGTACAACTTTCTCTTGGAGATCTTGTTTTCAGTTCTTTTGAGATATATACCCATAAGTGGAATTGCTGGATCTTATGGTAATTTTGTTTTTAATATTTTGTTGTGTTTGTGTTTTTTGTCTTAGACTTTTTTCCTTAAGTTTTTCCAGAAGAGAGCAACTTTAGGAAGAGAATAGAGAAACACATACTTTTAAAGTACTATCTCAGACTTTAGGCCCATTATGATCATGTCAGTAGCACCCACGTACTGAATAAGCGAACTCAAAGAAAGGTTATGTCGGGCAACTACCTCAGAGTTTTGTTATCTCTGCTTGCAATTTTTGTTTAGTCATTGAACAAGTGCTTGAGGGCTTACTACATGTGAGGTTCTGTAGACTAAGTGTTAATTAGCTTTCTTTTTTGTCCTTGCAGTAGCAGGTACAGCTTTGATCTCAGTTTTCTGCCAAATGAATGGTTCTGTGTTTTGTGCTCATTCATTTACAAACAGAGATCCTTCTGACCACCTTGGAACCAGAAGGTGTATGGTCAGAGAACTATAAACGGGCTGCTCTCTGCCTCTCTCACAGCAGTTCTGCCCCTCCTTGGGACCACTTGTTTTCTGCATTCCTGGCCCATCCTCTGTGTATCTCTGGTCCCAATTCCAGAGGAAACCTGTTTGACTTGAGTAGATGCCATTGCCCTTTTTGGGCCTTGCCTCAGGAGTTGCTGGTTAGCCTATGAAGGGGTTCCCTTTGGGTTGATGACATTGCTCCTATCCAGAAAGTGGCTACTTCTACCCTCCTACTCCCACCACTCTGCGTGTAGGAGCTGTTATCATGAAAAGAGAATTTCCGCTGTCTGCTCTGTACCAGAGAAGTGCTAGGCTTCATAAATATTGGTAATGGATGTCTGAATGGGATGCAAGTTGGCAGGCCCTGGGATGGATGGCCTGGTTCATCTGCATCAGAACTGGAAAAACAAAATCACACCAAATTGCAGACTTTTTTGGAAGAGCGTATTAGACAAGGTTTGTGGACTGTTTGATTTTTACCAAGAAAGAAAGCTTTCTCCTAAGAGGGTAAGATTTCTTCTTGAGTGAACTCTAAGAGGAGTCCCAGTTTGCAAGAGATACCATTACAGTTCTCATCTGTGCGGACCAGAAAGTTTTCCAAATCCATGCATTTCAGTTATCTAACAGATATTTACTGAGCATTTACCATGTTCAGTAACCAGGGCCCTGGGAATATGACAGGAGAAGGCAGACGAGATCCTTGCCTTCACCAAGCTTATGTTTTTCTATTTCAAGTAAAATTTGCCATGACAGAATTTCTGTCAGCAGAAGAGCCAGTAGCTCTTACTGTACTAGGTTTTGCCCAGTTTTAGAAACGGAAAGTAGCTGAACTCTTGGCTCCTTGGTGTGTGTTTTTGTTTGTCCATTTCTAGTGCTTGTATATGTCTCTGGGGTAATTTTTGATTTAGAGTTTTGTAGAAATTACTTGGAACCGTGTAGTTGAGGTGAATATAGGTAAGAAGGCTTCTTCTTCTTAGAAACACCAACTTTTGAGATTTATTCAGTGCAGCCAAGAGAATATATTTATGGTCACACTAGATCTTGGGTTACAGTTCCAAAGACCCTTGGGCTGACAGAGCAGGTTCTCATTTCTCAGCCCTTTCCCTTGTCACTTGCAGTGAACTCTGCCCCCAGGAGCAGAGTATCCAGTTCTGTGTCCAAGCACCCTGTGAATCTTTACTCTTGTTGAAGAAACACTCAGAGACAGAAGCATTTAGAACAGGAAAAGTTTACCTGCAAAGAGCGCAAGAGAGTGACTGGCTTGCCAAATAAAAAAATGTAAGTATTTGAAGGAAAAAATGAAAAACCACCAAGATTTCTGAGTTTGCATTAGACTGTTCATGGTGGAAAAACAGTAACTGCCTCACGTAATTATTATATTCACAAAGGTATGGCAAATCTTCAGATGTAGTACAGCAAAAACCAAGGATAAAATTTCTTAGGGAGTCCAGGTTTATGGGAAACATTCAAGGTTTTATTGTTTTTTAGATCAGAAACAGATGACCCTATCATTTTTGTTTTGTCTCAGGGTGCAAAGTCTTCCTTTTCTGATGGTGACTGATACAGTTTGGCTGTGTCCCCACCCAAATCTCATCCTCAATTCCTGTGTGTTGTTGGAGGGACCTGGTGGGAGGTAACTGAATCATGGGAGCAGGTCTTTCCCGTGCTCTTCCTGTGATAGAGATCTGATGGTTATTATGAGGGGGAGTTTTCCTGCACAAGCCCTCTTTTTGCCTGCTGCCATCATATAAGATGTGAATTGCTGCTCCTTGCCTTCCGCCATGGTTGTGAAGCCTCCCCAGCCGGGTGGAACTGTAAGTCCAATAAACCTCTTTTGTAAATTACGTAGTCTCAGGTCTGTCTGTATCAACAGTGTGAAAACACACTAATACAGTGATATAGGAAGTTCTTAGTCTTACTGAAGCCGAGGAAAGTGACATTTTGCTCTTACACCCTCCAGAATTCATAAGTTCAAGAAGGAAATAGGACCCCAGGGAAAAACGTGATTGCAAAATGTGTTCTTGTCCTCTGCCCAAGTGATTAACCTTTACTCCAGTGGTTTTTAAACCTGGGTGCTGTTAGAATCACCTGGCAGTGTTTAAAAATGGCTGATGCCCAGCATTTTAACTTAAATACCAATTTGATTGGTCTGGAGTGGATTCTGAGTATGAATATTTAAAAAAGTAACTCCTCCCCAATCCCCCATAATTGTAATGTGCAGCCAGGATTGAGAACCACTGCTTTCATCAGTGCACAAAACTGGATCTTCTACTAGTCACAGTGGTTTTTTCTTAGGCTGATTTACAGATTGATTAAGTTATGCTGCTTTTGTAGATCCTTGAAATTCTGTGCACTTTCTTAAAGGAAAACTGGAGAGGAAGAGGTCGTCTGTGTTCTATTCCCTCCACTGCTGTTTGGTCCAATGCAGGAAATAATCAATGCTGTTGTTTGAAGTCCTTCCTAAAACAAAAGCTCAGATCTTTTGGAGCTTGCCCTTCTAGGCAGGTTTTCACCAATCAATTTTGATATGGGGGGCTTACAGGGGTAGGAATGATCTTGTAGGTTTATTATATCTGAATTTAAGACTACTCACCTAGGCTGGGTGCGGTGGCTCACACCTGTAGTCTCAGTGCTTTGGGAGGCCAAGGCGGGAGGATACCTTGAGCCCAGGAGTTCAACACTTCAGTGAGCCATGATCACACCACTGCATGAGCGAGACTCCATCTCAAACAGAAAAAGTAGACTACTCACTGTTTACATAGCTCTGAACCATATAAAAGCTTGTTTGAATAAAATATTGATAACAATAGTGATGTTGGTTGAAGATTCATGTTTCAGTTTCACTGATTTTGAATTGATACATAATAGTTATGCATAATTATGCGTTCCCTGTGATAATTTGATACATGCATACAATGTGTAATGAGCAAATCAGGGTGGCTGGGATATCCATCACCTCAAATATTTATCATTTCTTTGTGTTGGGAACATTCCAAATCTCCTCTTGCTATTTTGGAATATACAATAAATTAGTGTTAACTGTAGTCACCCTACTGTGTTATCAAACACTAGAACTTACTCCTTCTGTCTTAACTGTATTTATGTATTTGCTAACCAACCTGCTGCCCTCTGCTCTGTCCCCTACCCTTCCCAGCCTCTGGTAATTATCATTCTATTGACTACCTCCATGAGATTAATTTTTTAGCTCCCATGTCTGAGTGAGAACATGCAATATTTGTCTTTCTGTTAAGTGAAATAACTCCCTTAACATAGTGTCCTTCAGTTTCATCCATGTTGCTGCAGATGATAGGATTTTGTTTTATTATGACAATGATATTCCATCATGTATATACCACATTTTCTTTATCCATTCATCTGTTGAAGGACACTTAGATTGATTCCATATTTGGTCATTGTGAATATTGCTGCAGTAAACATGGGAGTGCAGCTATCTCTTTGATACACCAATCTCCTTTCCTTTGGATATATAACCAGCAGTGGAATTGCTGCATCATATGGTAGGTCTATTTTTAGTTTTTTGAGGAATCTCCATACTGTTTTATGTGGTGACTGTACTAATTTACATTTCTCCAACAGTGTAGGAGCATTCCACTTTCTCCACATTCTGGCCAGCATCTCTTTATTTTCTCTTCTTTTGATTATAGCCATTCTAACTGGGGTGAGGAGATATCTTGTGGTTTTGATTGCATTTTACTGATGATTAGTGATGTCAGGCATTTTCTTTCTTTCTTTTTTTTTTTTTTTCATAATCAGTTTCTGCTTATCCAGAACATTTTTCATTACATGTTGGCCACTAGTATGTTTTCTTTTGACAAATGTCTGTTTAGCCAGCCATGGTGGCTCATGCCTGTAATCCAAGCATTTTGGGAGGCTGAAGCGAGTGTATCGCCTGAGGTCAGGAGTTTTGAGACCAGTCTGGCCAACATAGTGAAACCCCATCTCTACTAAAAACACAAAAAATTGGCTGGGTGTGGTGGTGGTCGCCTGTAATCCCAGCTACTAGGCAGGCTGAGGCAGGAGAAGTGCTTGAACCCGGAGACAGAGGTTGCAGTGAGCCGAGATCACGCCATTGCACTCCAGCCTGGGTAACAAGAGCGAAACTCCATCTGAAAAATAAAAAATAAAAAGGTCTATTCAGATCTTTTGCTTATGTAAAAATCAGATTACTTGGTTTATTGTGTGTTTTTGCTATTGAATTGTTGAGCTGTGTATGTATTCTGATTGTTAATCCCTTGTCAGGTGGGTAGGGGTTTTTGTTTGCTTTTGTTTGTTTTTGAGACGGGGTCTCACTCTGTCACCCAGGTTGGAGTGCAGTGGCACGATTTCAGCTCACTGCAACTTCTGCCTCCCTAGTAGCTGGGACTATAGGCTTGCGCCACCACACCTGGCTCATTTTTATATTTTTAGTAGAGACGGGGTTTTACCGTGTTGGCCAGGCTGGTCTCAAACTCCTGACCTCAAGTGGTCCACTCGCCTTGGCCTCCCAAAGTGCTGGGGTGACAGGCGTGAGCCATCGTGATGGGTAGTTTGCAAACATTTCCTCCCATTCTGTGGGTTCTTTGTTGATTGCTTCCTTTGCTGTTCAGAAGCTTTTTAGCTTGATGTAATTCCATTTATCAAGTTTTGCTTGTCACCTGTGCTTTTGAGGCCTTACCCTCAAAGAGTCTTTGCCCAGACCAGTGTCTGGGAGTGTTTACCCATGTTTTCTTTCAGTAGTTTCATAGTTTTATGAAAGGTCTTACATTTCAGTCTTAAATCCATATGGACTTGATTTTTGTACAGAGCGAGAGGTGGGGCTTTAGTTTCACTGTTCTGCATGTAGATCCCCAGTTTTCCCAGCACTGTTTTTTTCAGAGATTGCCCTTTCCCCATTGAATATTTCTGGCACCTTTGTTGAAAATGAGTTGGCTGTAAATGTCTAGATTTATTTCTGGGCTCTCTATCCTGTTGCACTGGTCTATGTATCTGTTTTTGTGCCAGTTTCAGTCATGTTTAAAAATGAGTTTGGCATCTCTACCTCAGAACTCAGTCAATAATATGCTCAGAGTTTAGACTGTGAGTGCTCCAAAATTTATGTGATGGTTGTATTGAGTTCCTAAAATAGGAAGAGTGTTTGTACTTCACATAGACGTTTTGAACATGACATATAAGTTCTCTAGTGATATCTAACATCTTTGGTAACATCCGGTCTACCAAACAGCTGTTACTCACTGCATGTCTTAGTAAATGTTTTACTTGAATAATAATTTCCTAATTGAGATGATGATAGATGTTTCTGTTTTAGAGTGGAAAAGTTTTCAAATTGCATGTCAGGGAGAAATTGAGATCCTTCTCCTGACTTCCCTTCCCTGCACGTCCCAGCAGCTGAAAGCCTGCACGTAGTGGCCACAGCCCTATTTGTACTTGTTTAAAACAACTATAATGATAATCTGGTTAAACAATTCTAACTTGGAGCATGAGTCAGGTGTTTCCCCATGTTCCCCATAAAACCTCCCTACCCTCCTTTACACTTTCTGAGTCTCATACACTTGGTGTATGAGAGGCAAGTGAAAGGGGAAACCCCTTATTTACCACTGTGAGCACATCAGGAGAAAGATCCAACCTCATGATTTCAATTACCTCCCACTGGGTCCCTCCCATGACATGGGAATTGTGGGAGCTACAATTCAAGGTGAAATTTGGGTGGGGACACAGCCGAACCATGTCATTCCACGGCTGACCCCTCCCAATCTCATATCCTCACATTTCAAAACCAATCATGTCTTCCCATCAGCCCCCCAGAATCATAACTCATTTCAGTATTAACTCAGAAGTCCACAGTCGAAAGTCTCATCTGCGACAAGGCAAGTCTCTTCCATCTATGAGCCTGTAAAATCAAGATCAGGTTAGTTACTTCCTAGATACAATGCAGGTACAGGCGTTGGGTAAATACAGCCATTCCAAATTGGAGAAATTGGCTAAAACAAAGGGGCAAAAGACCCCATGCAAGTCTGAAATCCAGCAGGGCAGTCAAATCTTTTTTTTTTTTTTTTTTTTTTTTTAATGTTCTAGGGTACATGTGCACAACGTGCAGGTTTGTTACATATGTA